>NC_056735.1:736066996-736329496 GCF_019279795.1 Protopterus annectens | reverse complement strand
AAGTGGAGAAAATATAGGACAACAGTGATGTTGCAAAGAACTTGATTTCCCTCCAAAATTGATGAAAAGACAAGATGAAAACTGGTCAGGGAGACTGCCAAGAGACCTACAACAACAGTGAAGGAGCTGCAGGAATTTCTGGCAAGTACTGGTTGTGTACTACATGTGACAACAATCTCCCATGTTCTCCGTATGTCTGGACTATGGGGTAGGGTTGCAAAACCTAAGCCTTTTTTTACACAGAAAAACATCCAGGGCTGGCTAAAATTTGTAAAATAATACATCAGGTCTCCCAAAAGCATGTGGGAAAATGTTTTATGGTCTGATGAAACCAAGGAAGAACGTTTTGCCCACAATTCCAAAAGGTACATTTGGCGCAAAAACAACACTTCACATCACCAAAAGAACACCATCCCCACAGTGAAGAATGGTGGTGGCAGTATCATGCTTTTGGGTTTCTTTTCTTCAGCTGGAACTGGGGCTTTAATCAAGGTGGAGGGAATTATGAACAGTTCCAAATACCAGTTACTTTTGGCCCAAAACCTTCTGGCGTCTGCTAGAAAGCTGAAGATGAGGAATTTCACCTTTCAACACGACACTGACCCCAAGCATACATCCAAATCAACAAAAGAATGGCTTCACCAGAAGAAAAAAAAGTTATGTACTTACCATAATGTTCCATGTGAGTTGTTCATCTCGCCTTCATTTTTTTACTGATGGTTCGGAGCCAATCCGTCGGCTCCAATACAGCCAATTGCAAAGCTCGAGGTCTTCAAATAGTTCAAGGCCAAGTCCCTATCCCATGATGCACCTGTGAATTACCTCAGATCTTGTTTGCTGCGTATACTAATACCATATGTCATTCTTCCACTCCCAGAGAAAAGGAATAGAAGTTCTGAGTAACCAGGATGGATTCAGCATCTAAGTCATCTATCAGCCCAAGAGGGGGTAGGAGGGAGGGACGTAAGAATGAAGGAGAGATGAACAACTCACATGGAATGTTATGGTAAGTATACAGTAACTTCTTTATGTGAAGTTGTTCAATCTGGCCGTTTATTCTTTACTGATGGGTAATGTCCCAAGCACCATCAATCTCGGGTGGCTCACGGGAGTATATTTCTCAAGACCATGGTCCAAAGGAGGCCCTGTCCCTGGAGGCCTTGTCAACTTTATAATGAGTAATAAAGGTATAAGGTTTTGACCAAGTGGCTGCTGCACAAATGTTATCAATGGGAAGTCTGGCAGAAAAGACAGATGTAGAAACTGGTTGGGTGAGCTTTAATCTTGTGTTGCAAAGGCATACTGGCAGCTGAATAGGCAAAGGTGATACAATCAGATAACCATTTAGACAGAGTTGTTTTAGCCACTGGTCTCCCTTTTCTGAAGTCTGAGAATGAAACAAAAAGCTGGTCTGATTTCCTGAAATCTTTTGTTCTATCCAAATAAAATCCGAGCTGTCTGTGAACATCAAATTTGTGCAGCATATACCCTAAAATTGTTATAATGATTGGGGAAGAAAACTGGCAAATCAATAACTTGGTTGAGATTAGTTTCAATGCAAACTATGGGCAAGAATGAGGGATTTGTTCTAAGTGAAACTCTGTCAGCATGAAATATCAAATAGGGAGGCTTGATGGACAAAGCTTGAAGCTCTGACACTCTGCAGGCAGAAGAGACAGCTACCAGAAAGATGGTCTTTCAAGACAAAAATTTAAGATCACAAGATGAAGCTGGTTCAAATGGCGGAAGAATTATACGTAAGAGCATAAAATTTAGATTCCATGGTGAATAGGCAAATTTCACAGGTGGCCTAATATGGAAAGTCCCTTTGAGAAATGCTTTGGATAACTTGTGAGACATGAAATTCAAACCTTCAAATCCAAGATGAAAATTAGAAACAGCAGCCAACTGTACCCGAACTGTTGCTGCTGCAGCTCCTCTGTTGAAAATGATAGTCAAGAATTCTAATATGGAAGTCATAGGAGCTTGGTAAGGATCAATATTATTTTTAGAGGCCCATATAGAAAATTTCTTCTATTTGCTCAGATATAGCTTTCTGGTAAAAGATTTATGAGAGGACAAAAGGATCGGTTTTGTCTCATTGGAAAGGTTATGAAACCTGGCTATGAAGGGAATTGGAGCATGCAAGCTGTCAGCTTCAGGGACAGCAAAGAAAGGTGAAGGTCCCCTGATGGATGTGTCAGAAAGTCTGGAACTGGGTCCAGAATCCAAGGATTCTCCACAAGATGAAGTCGAAGGAAGGGGAACCAAATTTGATGAGGCCAGTGAGGGGCTATAAGAATGATGGTCCTTCCCAGGAATTTTGTTTTCTGTAGAACTTTGGGTATCAACGGGATTGGTGGAAATGCATAGAGGAGACCCGGAGGCCAATCGTGTACGAGTGCGTCCCTTGGGGGTTCTCCCGGAGGGGGAATGAGGGCAAAGTAACTTCTGCATTTTGTGTTCATGTGACTGACAAAAAGGTCACAGTAAGGCTGGCCCCACCTGCGGAATATCCTGTCCGCAACTTCTTTCTTGAGGGACAACTCATGGGGCAACAAGATTGCCCTGCTCAGTTTGTCTGCTATCACGTTGGATCTCCCCGGGATATGCGTTGCCAACAGAAAGCACTGGGTGGAAATAGCCCACTACCAAACTCTGAGAGCCTCTCGACAAAGGGGATGAGATCTGGTTCCTCCTTGTTTGTTCAAATACCAGACCACCGACATGTTGTCTGTCTGAATCGCAATCGTGCCCAGAGGAAGAGAGTCCTGAAAGTACTACAACGCCAGAAGTACTGCTCGCATCTCTAGGACATTGATATGCAAATGTGTCTCCTGGTCGGTCCATGTGCCTTGGGCAGTCTTTCCCTGAAAATGCCCCCACCACCCTATCAGGAAAGTGTCCATGGTCACAGTGGCTGCTGGAGGGGGTAGCACAAATGGTCGTCCTATTGTGACAAAGTGAGGTCAACCACCACTGAAGGTCCACTGAGTGAACAACAGCCACTGAAGAACCCGTACGTGCATCCGAGCTAGTGGTATTGCTAGAATTGCTGCTGCCATCATGCCTAATACTTTCAGAACTTCTGATGCTGGTGCTTAGTCTTTTGATAACAGGATGCTGACATGTTGACGAATGAGAAGGACTCTTTCCATTGGAAGTCTTAGAGTGGTGGTGATGGTGTCCAACCCTGCCCCGATAAAAACGACATGTTGCAAAGGCGACAAGGCAGATTTTTCTGAGTTGACTGTAATGCCCAGATGATTGCAGAGTGACAGAGTGGACTCCTTCGCCTGAATGAGTTCATGACTGGTGGTGGCGGTAAGGAGCCAATCGTCTAGGTACGGAAACACCTGGAATCCTAGATGTTTCAGGTGAGCTGTAACCACTGCCATGCATTTGTTGAACACTCTGGGGGCTGTAGTGTGATCAAAGGACAGGGATCGAAACTGGTAATGATTGGCTCCCAGCTGGAAGTGCAGGTGATCCCTGGATGGCCTGGTCATTTTTATGTGGTAGTACGCATCCTTGAGATCTATCGAGCACATCCAACTGTCTTTCCCTAAAAAGGGCAGTATAGACTGAAGCATGACCATCCGAAACTTCTCTTTTTTTATGTATTGGTTCAGTCTGCTGAGGTCCAATATGGGTCTCCAGTCCCCCATCTTCTTTGGAACCAAAAAGAATCTTGAGTAAGTTCCGGATCCTTTTGGTCTGCTGGGACTGGTTGGATGACTCTTTTTGTTAGCAACATTTGGACCTCTACAGTTGCCTGTTCCCTGTAACTGGGTGGAACGTCCAGGATTTTTCTTACGATTGGGGGGGTGTGGTGAATGGAATGAAATACCCTCTGGAAATGGTATTTTGTACCCAGCTGTCTTTTATTTTGAGCCAGGCATCTGGGTACAAAGACAAGCGACCCCGACTGCCTCCAGAGCAGGATAGTCAGGCATCTCCTCTCAGGAATGCTGGTAGGGCTTCCCAGAGAAGTGATCTGTCAACCTGGTGTTGCGGACTCCCTCTGCCACAAGGGTGGCATCTTCCATTATTACCCCCTCCTCCGCCCCTAGAGGGGGGTTCACCACATATATCCTGAAAGGCTCCTTGGGCTTATCAAAACCACATTTTTCCTCCCCGTTGACCTTTGGGATAGGGTCGGGTAGAGGTGGAAAAACGGACCCCGAGGGCAGTCAAGAGTCTTTCCGTCCTGTTCACACCTGCTTAAGGTTTCCTTCACTTTAGGCCCTAAAAGGGACGAGCCATCAAAAGGAGTGTTTACAAAGAATGACTTGAAGGGCTCCGTGAAGGAACATACGTGCATCCAGGAATGTCTCCTAAGAGCGATTCCTGTACCTGCTGCCCAACTCTTTCCATCAGCTGCATAGGATATGAGACGCATGGATGAGCTGACAATAGAATTTAGGGTAGCAAGCTGGGCAGCAACTTTGTCGGAGGCCGCTGCAGCTACTGTATCCTGAACAGTATCTCCCAACTCCTTAAGGAGATCTCTTTGCAACCTAGTGAAATGAGTTAAGTAGTTCATCGAACGGAGAGCAAAGGTTGCTGAACTGAACATGTGCTTCCCATATCTATCCATAATCCTGGAGTCTCTGTTAGGAGGATGGATAGACGAGCAAGTCTCAGACATTTCCTTCTTGGTGGCCGCCGCCGCCACACCATGGCATCAACTGGAACACCTTTAGTTAAAAATGTTTTGTCAAGTGGGGCAGAAATTAATTTATTAGGCCTCCTAGGGACAGGCTCCATAGTATGTGGAGACTCCCACGCCCTTCGTGAGACCAACTGCATCAGCTCATTGAAGGGCGGAGACACCCAAGAGGTGGAGGGCTGAGACCCGAAAGCCTTCAGGAGAACTGACTCATCCTCAGTAGGGCTTTTGGACTGCCAGTCACCCCTCTGTCTAAGGATCTCAAGTATTTCAGCGAAGGAGATATCCTCAGAGGGGGACCGTGGGGACACTTCTGACTCCTCTAAGTCAGTATCCGATGTGAGAGACTCCTGTGGGGAGTCTAGGTGTTTCCTCTTGCACAATCTCTTCCTGGGAACCTCATCAGTGAGAACCTCTGGTGAGGTCTCGGAAGAGCAGGGGTCACCCACTGGGGCATTCTGAGGCTCTGGGTCTCTATGCTGACTCAGGACGTGTGAGGCGGAAGCAGACACAAGCACTTTAGGGGAGGTGGAAGGCAGACACAAGGTCGAGGATGTCCTAGGAAACATGACTCTCCTCATGGCATTGAAAGCACCCCTGCCCCGATGTGAGGGAGGCAACAGATCCGAAGAAACCGTCGACACTGGGACAGTGGGCTCCGAACCCAAGGTAGGAGCCAAGCTCATCTGAGCCGAGGCCCTGAGAGGCAAAGTTGGAACCAACAAGTCGGTCCGACTGTCTTCCCCAGACCCGACCAGAGACTGTCGGCTCCTAGAGTCCTTGATAGGCACAGAGGATGTCAGAGTACACAGAGCCAAAGACACTGGAACAGGCGTCGGCTCCGAGTGTTCCACTAACATCAGGTCTAACTCCTCCGGCTCCGAAGGACCAACATGGCTCGGAGGAGAAATAGCAAGAGTTGGTGCAATGGTCTTCTGCTCCAAAGCCATTTGGGTCGAAGCCGAAAACTTTATGGCTAATGCTGGTGCCGACAACAGCGCCTGTACCACACGATCCATGTCGAGATCTGACAGGCTGACAGATGATCGAGAAGATTGTACCAAAGGTAGTACCGACTGGAGAATAGGACTCTTCAGCACTTCGGACACCAGTTCCAGGACTGGAGACCAGCTCCAAAAGGTAAAGATTGTCGGCTCCGAGGGCAGTGGAGCCGAAGTCGATGACTTCTTTGATTTTTTTTGAGTGCGATGTCTTGGAAGACTTTGAAGACCTACTGGAACCATCCTGGTCACTCAAAGCTTCCTGAAATGAAGGCTTCAACAAACCTCTATCGATCACTTTCCTCTTCCTTTCCTGCAAAACCCTAGAGAAGGAATGACAAATGGCACAACTGTCTTGCAAATGCAGAGCCCATAGACAGTAAACACAGTTAATGTGGCTGTCTGTAACTGACATTTTCTGGCACCATTTTGGGCACTTTTTGAACCCAGACTTAGGGTGCTTATCTTAGTCAGTCATAATAATGTTAGAGAATATTTACTGTTGCCACACAAAAACTACAACAGTAATTTTTCACACAATAGAAAACAATTCCACACAAGCCTTAATAAAAGCAGGCTAAACCACACACACACACACACACACACACACACACACACACACACACACAATATGTGATATCACACAAGCAGACTATTCAAAACAGATAGCTGCTGAGAAACAACAACCTTATCTAAATAAGTAGTTTACTGTGAAGGAAGATGGGCATGAAGGGCCTGCAATGCAAGAAGAAACAACCTCATTTCCAGGACGTTGATAGGCAAACTGGTCTCGGATGGGGACCACATGCCTTGGTCTGTCATTCTCGAGCAATGTCCCCCCACCCTAGCTGGGAGGCATCTGTGGTCACTGTGGTTTTGGGAAAGGATGGAAGAAAGGGACATACCCTGACAAGGTCTGGGGAATTAATCCACCACCAAAGAGAGTCCCTGCATACTCAGGAGATACGGACCAGATGAGACAACGGTAGAGCTAATAGAGACCATTGGACTGCTAGAGTCCACTGAAGAATCTGCATGTGAAGTCACGCTAAGGGTAAAGGTTGATCATGGCCGCCATAGAACCTAACGCCCTCAGAACTGTTTCTGCTGTCAGAACCTGGGCTTGAAGGATGTACAAGACTTGTAACTTTAGACTGTGTACCCTGTCTGGGATGAGGAAAAAAAGAAGTTATGTACCTACCATAATGTTCCATGTTTGTTGTCCTTTTCGCCCTTCTTTCTTACTGGATGGGTTTGAAGCCGATCCTCAGCTCCGACTCAGCCGAATAAACTAGCTTGAAGTCTTTCACTTGGCTGGTGGCTGAATACCTGTCCCACCATGCATTGGAGTAACCCCCAGATCTTGTTTGCTGCTAGCCATAAAATGTATGTATACAGTTTCCACATAACATGAAATATATATATATATATATATATATATATATATATATATATATACATGTATGTATGTGAAAACACATAAGAGGAAAAACAACGAATTTCAGACGAACTCCCTCACTAGGAGGAAAGGAAATCTCTTACCTAAATCCCCTAGGAGCCTTGGCTGGGGGAAGGAGGGAGGGACGTAAGAAAGAAGGGTGAGAAGGACAACAAACATGGAACGTTATGGTAGGTACATAACTTCTTTATGTTATGTTGTCCTTCTCGCCTTCATTCTTACCAGATGGGACAGAGTCCCTTAAAACCATCTTCCTGGGTGTCTCATGGCAGTACACCTTTGAATACTGTGGACCCAAAAGAAGCTCTGTCCCCTGGAGGCCAAATCCACTTTGAAATGAGTAATAAATGTATGGGGCCTAGCCCATGTAGCAGCTGCATAAATACTATCCATAGACAATCTGGCTTGGTAAGCAAAGGATGTTGCTAGAGCTCCATTTGAATGGCCTTTGACTTTGAAAGGTAAACTTCTATTGTTTGAGGAATATATAAAGGTAATACAACTTTAAAGCCAATTTGAAAGTGTAACTTTTGAGACTGGCTTGCCTTGCTTTGCTTGTGAGAAGGAAATAAATAGCTGGTCTGTTTTCCATAAGTCTTTGGTTCTATGTAGATAAAATCTCAGTTGTCTATGTATATCCAACTGATGTAGCTTGTATTCTGCCTTGTGGGTATGTATAGGTTCATAAGTAGGTACTAGGCTATTGGCCCGAGGACCTACGTAAGCCTAGCCAACAAGGTTCCCTGGCTTACGCCACCCAAGAAAGTTATTTTCCGGTGCCACTGTTGAGCAGAGACACAGAAGTGATCCCCAGGGTGTACTTCCTATTTCCCAACACTCATCAAGATTTTTCTTGAAGAGTGCTAATGAAGAACTTTGCTTGACATAGATGGGTAGCCTGTTCCAGAGTATGGGAAGTCTCTGGGACATGAATCTATCCCTCCAGCATGTCCTGTTTATTGTGGTGACAAGGTTTAGGTCCCTAGACCATGTAGCTCGGAGGGATTGGGATTTCTTTAGGTGTAGCATGTCCAACAGCTCTGGGTTTGACATAACTTTATATGTTAGGCGATATGCTACGGAGTAAAGCTGGAGTTTTTTGAGACGGTCAGTGTAGGGCATCTGTTTGAGGCCAGTAATCCTCTTTGTGAGGTACTTCTGTGGCCTTTCCAACTGTTGCAGATTATCTTGTAAGGTACACATTCCAAAAGGGGCATTTTACTCTATAATGGGTCTAATGAGTGTCGAGTAGAGGGGAACAATGACCTCTTTTTTCTTGGATGAGAACCCTTTTATGATGTGGTGTGCCATGTAGAAGGACTTCCTGACTACTGTGGCGATGTGACTATCAAAGGACAGACTACTGTTCACCTGGGTCCCAAGGTCTCTTATCACACATTCGGTGTTAAGTAGACTGCTGTCTATGTAGTAGTTCATGGGTACAAAGTTTTTACCAAAGGGGATGACAATGCACTTTTTAACACTGACTTGAGGCCATGGCTCTGGCACCAGGCATCTGTCTCAGCGAGGCCCTTCTGTAGGATTTCCACATCATTTGGGGACTCGACTATGGTTCCTAGTTTGCAGTCATCTGCGAACTTCATTACCAGAGGCCTTCTGTGTTAGCCTGTACTTCAGAGAAGTAGATAACAAACAGGAGAGGTCCCAGTACTGAACCCTGTGGTACTCCACTTGTCACTGGTTTGAGGTCAGATTTGGAGTGTGCAACTTTTACAGTGTGGGTTCTGTCAGTGAGCCAGATGGCAACCCATCTTGTGACATATGGATTTATACCTAGTTTAGTGAGTTGAGCTATAATTCTAGAATGGGAGATGGTGTTGAAAGCCTTGGCGAGGTCAAGATAGGCTGTGTGAACCACCTTACCCTCACCTACGGCTTTGGTGACTGCCACAAAGAAGTTGATCAGGTTCAGGAGGCATGATTTCAAAAATCCGAACTGGGTGGGATCCAGAGTGTGGAGGTTACCAATGTCTTTGTTTATGAGTTCCATGATGATACGTTCCATGGCCTTGCAGACCAGGCTTGTCAGGCTAATAGGGCGATAGTTCCCAGGATCAGTGGTGGCTCCCCCTTTGTGGAGTGGGATAACTGTTGCTGCACGCCATTCAGTGGGCACAAAGCCTGATGTGAGGCTATGACTGAACATGGTGCTTAGGTGGGGAGCCAGTTTGTTCTGAAGTTCGTGTAAAATGTAGCCTGGGATGTTGTCTGGTCCCATGGATGCTGTGTTTTTGGCTTTAGAGAGTGCAGCTTTTACCTGCGTAATTGTGATTACAGGGACTCTGGATTCTTCCTGTATAGATATGGGCACTTTAAAAGGTGAGGGGGGGGGGGGTAAAGTTAGCACTGAACCTATCTGCCAGGATGTTGGCAATATCAACTGGCTCTGTAATTTTCGTGCCATTGTGCAGTAACTCAGAGCAGATCTGGGTGTTGCCACTGAGATTCTTGACATAGCTATAGAATGCTTTGTGGTTGTCCTTAGAATCAGTGGCGATTTTGTTTCATAGCTAGCTTTGGAGGATCTTATAAAGGATCTCAGCTTCTTACTGAGGCTGACCAGGGAGCCCCTTCACTCATGGGATTTTACTCTCTTTTGTAACAATTTCTTCATTATGTTGGACAGTTTATTTATAGCAAGGGACCACCAGATTGGCTTCCTTTTTTTGGAGGATAGCGTCTTGGTTCTGTTTGGGATAGCACGATCCATGCACTCATGTAAGTGTTTATAGAGTACATTTGTGTAGGATTCGGCAGTCGTAACTGTATTGTCCATCTGCATAGGTGTCATGAAGTTCACCACTTCTGTCTTAAGAAGCATGAAGTTGGCTTTGGAGAAATTTTTTACCGTGGTTTCTTTAATGGGGGGTGGGGGCAGGATGTGGATACCAAGGGTGATTAGTTTATGGTTGGATCGGACCAACGAGGAGTTGACTTCAGGTGTAAAATACCGGTCACGCATGTTGGTAATGACTAGGTATAGGATATTGTTGCCCCTGGTGGGGGTGTGGATAAGTTGATCCACGGCATTGGAGTTTATGAATTCCAGAAGGCGTTGTGTGAAAGAGTTGGTACACGAGTAGTTTTCCCATTTAATGATGGAGTAGTTGAACTCACCCATTATTAGGGTGTTTGGTTGAACCCTAATATTTTCCAGTATATCAAGAAAAGAGGAGTGGGAATCTTGGGGCATGGTGGGGGATCTGTAGCAAGCTACAATTTGGATTGCAGTTTTGCCCAGAGTTAGTTGAACTTGGATAACCTCGGATGCATTATGCTGAGCAACTAGTCTGGAGGTGTGGATATCCTTAATGAATATGGACACATCTCCGCCTTTGGTGTTCCTGTCTAGGTTACATGGCCGAAAAGTGTGGTATGAGTTATAGCCTGGTGGTGCAGGGGTGTTCTCTGGAGCTTTGAACCAGGTCTCAATCACTACACAGATATCGATGTTCTCCATTTTAAAGAGTTCCTCGAGTGAGTGCATTTTGAGATTTAGATTTCTAGCATTGAGTAGCATTACCCTCAGTTTTTGCTTGCCTGTTCCTGTTACAGTGGTGAATTTGTCATTTGAACCTTGCCTAAAAAAGGCAATATAGGGACAGCAAGAGCCTTAGCCAGTATCCGGAATCCCATGGGTGACAGGTGCAGGCCATCTCTGGCAAAGCATTGTGGTCTGTCGACCATGTCATCAAAAGCAGACAGATACTGGATCCCCTTAGAATGACACCAGAAGCTTAGCCAATTGTTGAAGTCAATCATTTTGGCCTTGTACTGGCAGAATGCTACTCAGGGCTAGGGTCATACCTGCCTGGGCTACAAGATCGGAGAGCTCTTCCATGTCTCTCTTCATGTAGTCCAGGGAGGTAGGTCTCAGGTCGTTCACACTAACATGGATGATGACAGAGTCATATTTGTACTTGTTGTGGAGTGACCTGAGTGCGTGGGTTATGTGGCGGATCGTGGCACCCGACATGCAGCTGACAGTAACCTTCTCCTTGTTTAGCCTGGTGAGTGGGACATCAGTGTGCCTGACTATAGAGTCACCTATGACTAGTGTGTTGGATACGTTGTTTTGCCTTATTATCTGTGGTTGAGTGGCACACTGAGTCTGTGGGCTATGTCTCATTTGGGTTGTGTTGGGGGGGGGGGGGAGTTGCTTCTGTTTCTGCTTTGGAGGTCTCTGTTGTTTGGGCAGATTATTATTGAGAGCCTCCGAAAATTTTTTGTGTTTCTATGTGTGGATTTTGGTGGTGAAGATTTAGTGAGACTATGTGATAAGTGTGGTGTGGTGCAAGTGTTTACCTTCTCCTCTTGAATGTCAAGTTCAGTCTTGGTTGGAGAGAGCTTTACCTCCAGTTTGTCTAGATAAGTGCATCTCTCACAGGTTGTAATGTTGGGTGGTAGGAGGAGAGGGCTGTCTGTGTACATGAGGCATTTTCTACATTGTCCCAAGATGCTCAGATTCATCAGATAGACAGGAGAGAACACTGGGATCTGACCCTTGGACATGCCTTTATAAAAAATTATTTTCCTCTAGATAAGTTAGGAAAGTGAGTACAAGAGATGTTTTTCTCTAAGCAAGTGGGAAAAGTAAGTGCAAAAACTGTTTTCCTCTAGGTAATGAGGAAAATTTAGTGCTACAGTAATTAGTAGGGTATTTAGTGCTTACAACAAGTTCTGAACAAATGCTGAGCACGAATAAGCAAATTCAAGTGCTAAAATTAAGAATCTGTATCTGCACTAGACTAGTTACAGGAAAGAAACAAGTGCAAATGCAGGCTTTCAAATCAGAAAGTTGAGAGAGATGGAAAAGATTGCCCAGACGGCCAATAACTACAATTTCTGGGCCAGAACCACTCCTTATGTGGTAGACATGTTACCTAGTGCTTACCACTCGCACTGACAAGCTGTATAATTAGGAAAGAAAACGGAGTTCAATAGAGTGATTTAGATTGGTTTGTGAGCAGATTTTTGGCACAAAAGATGAATTAGTCCTCAAAAATACTCTATCCTTATGGAAAATTAGGTATGGTGGCTTAATTGATAGAGCTTGCAACTCCGAGACTCTTCGTGCAGATGTAATAGCTGATATAGATGGTTTTCCAAGAGAGAAATTTTAGATCGCATGAAGAACCAGGTTCAAATGGGGGTAAAGTTAGGGAAGTAAGAACGAAGTTTAGGTCCCAAGGTAAGAGAGGTTCTTTAATGGGAGGTCTCAACAAACAAGTTCCTTTTAAAAATGCTTTACACAGCCTGTGTGACATTAGGTTAGGAGTGTATTCATCGATGTGAATATTTGAAATTGCAGCTAACTGGACTTTGATTGTAGCTGCAGCGGAGGCTTGCTGGAAAAGTTCTGCCAGAAATTCTAAAATTGAAATAATAGAAGCATAGAAAGGCTCTATGTCTCTCGCCCTTGCCCAGTAGAAGAACCTCTTCCATTTGCTGGAAAAAGAAATTATGTCTTACCATAATGTTCCATCTGTATTGCTGATCCTCGTTCAGTCATTACGCATGAGTATCGGTTCCGACCTCGGAACCGAGCCGGCCATTTTCCAAGCTCCCGTCAGCTTCAAACTCTCGAGCTAAACTCTTACCCACAATCCCCCTCTCCCTGTTAACTCAGACTGAGTTTGCAAGTCAAAGAAGATAGAGGCTACCTCTGGTCAAATAACCTAAGAGAACCAGATGGTGAGATCCACTACAAACCACAGGAGGGGGAAGAAGGGAGGGTTGTAATGACTGAACGAGGATCAACAATACCGATGGAACGTTATGTTAAGACATAACTTCTTTATCTGATATTGTTAATCCTCGTTCATTCCTTACATATGGGACAGAGATCCCAGCTACCTCTATTCCTGGGAGGCTCTCATGGAAGGACATTCCTGAGCACCATAGAACCGAAAGATGCTCTTACCCTGGAGGCCAAATCCAATTTGTAATGATTGATGAAGGTATGAGGCATAGCCCAAGTTGCAGCTGCACAAATGTCATGTAAAGAAGCTCTGGCATGGAAGGAAGCAGAAGTTGCCACCGACCTTGTTGAATGAGCTTTCATGGAAGTACGCAACGAGATATTACGTTGTGCATAAATGAAGGTCACACAGTCCATCAACCATCTAGCTAATGTGACCTTAGCAACAGCAGATCCTAATCTAGGTCCAGAAAAAGCCAAAAATAACTGGTCAGATTTACGAAAGAACCTAGTCCTGTTAAAGTAAAAATGGATTTGCCTGTGGATATCTTGGTTATGTAGGCAATACTCTCCTCTGTTTGAATGATTGGGAAAGAAAACTGGTAATTCAATGGTTTGATTAATTGACATTTCAGAGATCATTTTTGGCAGAAATGACGGATTAGTTCTAAGAGACACTATCTCTATGAAAAATCAAGTATGGACTCTTGATACATAAAGCCTGAAGCTCAGAAATATGTCTGGCAGAAGTAATGGCAACCAAAAACAAGGTTTTCCATGACAAATGCTTGAGGTCGCAAGAAGAGGCAGGTTCAAAAGGTGGCATTGTCATAGCTTGTAGAACTAATGATAAATCCCATGGTTGAATAGGGTCTCTAAAAGGTGGCTTCAGATGATTCACACCTTTTATGAAGGTCTTGCACAATTTGTGGGACATAAGAGGAATCTTGAACACCCTCATGAAAATTAGAAATTGCAGCCAAATGGTAGAGGCCGATAGACCCGATTGGAAAAGCTCGGCCAGATAGTTTAGTTTTATCGACACTGGTGCTGAGAAGGGATCTACTTGTTTATCTTTCAGCCAACAGGTAAATCTTTTCCACTTGCTCAGTTAAGTAGTTCTAGTGGAAGACTTATGAGATGCAATGAGAATGTCATGTACTGGTAAAGAAAGATCATTCTGCCTGGCAGTCAAGGGAGTTGGAGTAGCCAAGTTGTGAGCTTCCGGCTGTTCAAGTTGGGATGAATCAGGTTCTGTGGATGTGAGATCAACTCCGGGATTGGATGGAGAATCCATGGTCGATCTAGAAGATGAGGTCAAAGAAGGGGAACCAAATCTGTCGAGGCTAATATGGTGCTATGAGGATCACCCTGCTCTTCAACTGATGGGCTTTCTTCAGAAACTGGGGAATGAGGGGAAAGGGTGGGAATGCGTAAAGAAGACCCGAGGGCCAATCGTGGACTAGAGCGTCCCTGGGTGACTGTCCCAGAGGGGGAATCAGGGCGAAGTAGTTGCTGCATTTGTAGTTGGTAAGGGATGCAAAGAGGTCGCCGCCGCCATCAAAGGATTCAGGGACCACTCGTGAGGTTGAAGAATGCACCTGCTGAGTCTGTCTGCTATCACGCTGGAACTCCCGGGAATGTGCATTGCTAGACAAAAACGGTTGGTAGCCATCGCCCATTGCCATATCCTCATGGCCTCTCGACAAAGGAGGTAAGATTTGGTTTCACCTTGCTTGCTGATGTACCAGACCACACCCATGTTGTCTGATAGAATCGCAACTGTCCCAGACGGCAGCAGGGGATGGAATGCTTGCAACGCCAGAAGCACCGCCCTCAGCTCTAGAACATTTATATGCAGATGGGCCTCCAGTTCAGACTGTCTGTCCCTGACATAGCCACCCCCACCCCAGCAGGGAGGCGTCCGTGGTCACTGTGACCTAGGGTTGCTGGGGGGAAAAAGGGCGAGACCATTATGACAGACTGTGTGTCATCCACCAATTTAAATCCTGTTTGCACCTGTGGGTTACTAGAATCATGGATGAAAGAGGATGCTGAAAGGGATACCACTGGGTGAGCAGTAGCCATTATAGAAGCCTCATATGAAACCTGGCCAGGTGGACAATGGTGATGGAGGCTGCCATGGAACCCAACAGCTGTAGAACAGAGTGAGCTGTGGATTTCTCCCATGAAAGGATTGGAATCAGTTGGTGCTTTATCCTTAAAATTCTGTGCTCAGGAATGGTAGCTCTGCAGTTCTTTGTGTCCAAGATAATCCCTATGAATTCTGTGGACTGAGACGGGGTGAGATTGGATTTTTGTCAGTTTATGGTTATGTCTAGCCTTTGTGCAGCAAGGAGAGAGTATGCCAGGGCTTCTTCCAATAGATGTCTGGTGGGGGCGGCAATGAGCCAGTTGTCTCGGTATGGAAACACCTGGAATCCTTGAAGTCGCAAGTCAGCTGTGACAAATGCCATGCACTTTGTGAACACTCTGGGGGCTGTAGAGAATCCAAAGGGCAGTACTCTGAACTGGTAGTGACTGGCTCCCGCACGGAAGTGCAGAAATCTTCTTGATGGCCTGTCCACTTTTATGTGGTAGTACGCATCTTGAAAATCTACTGAGCACATCCAATCGTCTTTTTCCAAAAGTGGGAGGATAGACTGTATTGTGACCATCTGGAATTTTTGTACTCTCACAAACTTGTTCAATACACTGAGATCCAAAACTGGTCTCCAGTCCCCGGTTTTCTTTGGCACCAAAAATAGTCTTGAGTAGAATCCGGATCCTATATGGTCTGGAGGGACTATTTGGATGACTCTCTTTCTTAGCAGCTTTTCTATCTCTAATGCTGCTTCTTCCCTTTGACTGGGTGGAACATCGGGAAGGTTTTTTGAAGGGACAGGACAAAGATCGAAGGGGATATGATAACCTCTGGTTATAATCCTTTGTACCCAAGAATCGTTGGTGATGGTTAGCCAGGCAGAAGAGTACAAGGAGAAACGTCCCCAACCACTCTTCAGGAGCGCTGGTAAAACTGGCCAGGGAAAGAATCCCTGGAACCTTGGTTATGGGGACCCCCTCTGCCCCGAAAGGAGAGTCTTCCCTGTGAGTTTCCCCGTCTGCCTCTAGGGGAGAACTCGGCCTGTGTGTCACGGAAAGGACCCTGAGATTTCTTGAACCATATCATCCCACTCTTTTGGTTTTGGGAGAAAGCACGTTGAGGGGAAGAATAACGGACACCTATGGCAGAAAGTGTCTTACCATCCTGTTCACATCTGGCCAGTGTGATTTTAACTTTGGGTCCAAACAACAAGGAGGCCTCAATGGGAGCATTAAGAAAGGAAGCCTTAAAGGGTTCCGTGAAATTGCACAAGCGCATCCAGGCATGTCGTCTCAAGACCGCAGCTGATCCTGCTGCTCTAGCTGTTCCTTCTGATGCGTGAGATATCAGTCGCATAGAGAAGTTAGATATTGACTCAGTGGTGGCCAGCTGAGAGGCCACTTTGTCACGGACTTCATCAGACACGGCACCAGCCAAGGTTTCAGAGAGCTCAGAAATCGGATCCCTTTGAAGCCTGGTAAAGTGTGCCATATAATTCAGGGACCTGATAGTAAAGGTCGTTGATGCAAAGGTGTGCTTCCCTATCCTGTCCAGGGCCCAGGACTCTTTGTTAGGCAGATGGACAGTCTGGCTTTCTTCTTCTGCCAGATCCTTTTTTTGTTGCAGCCGCCACCACCAAAGCATCCACAGGAAGACCTTCTGACCAATGGGGATCCGTAGCAGGAGGGGAAAAAATCTTATCTGGCCTCCAGGGAATAGCTTTGACGGTGTCAGGAGCCTTCCAAGCACACTGCACGATAAGCCGGACAAGTTCATCGGCAGGTGGAGTAACCCAGGAGGTAGGGGGCCAGGTGCAAAAGTCCTGCAGGAACACAGATTCCTCAGAGGTCGGATTAGAGGACTGCCAGTCACCTCTCTGTTTCAGAATTTCGAGGATATCACCAGATCCTTCCCCCTCATAAAAATCTGTGTCTTCAGTGAGGGACTCCTCTGTGGAGTCCATGTGCTTCCTCTTACATGAACTTTTCCGGTGGACTTCCTTATTGGGAAAAGCTGGTGAAGACAGTGGAAAAGGGGTTTCCTGTGGGAATATGTCCTGAGGCCCTTGCACCAGGTGTCTGCTTGGTGTGACTTGTGAAACCAGTGTACTACAGGAGAGCGGAGGGATAGACAGTCCAGTATCGCCAGCAGTAGTGAAAGCCTTCTCCATCAGTTGGAAGGCTGGTCCACCTGAAGAGGAGTGAATGTCTAGGACAGGGGCCACCCCTCCCCTAAGTGGCTCAGCCTGACGACCCAGAGTCCCTGGATGGCTGTGGAGCAGCAAACTATGTGTGTCACAACTGACATTCTGGGTTGTAGCAAAACTTTCCTGCCATGAAGGCAACTGCAGTTCCTTAGTGAGATCCACAAAGGGAACCGCAGAAGGGAAGACTGTGCTATATCCATGGATTTCAAAGGCAATGAAGGAAGAGAATAATAAGGGGTCTTTGGAGATGGGTGATCACCTCCCAAGGAAGGATAGTTCCTGGGGGGTGGGATACCTCTGGCCAAGAGTACCTGATCCACAAGACGCAACACATCATGTTCAGAAAGGCTTCTAGTGGACCTTCTGGAGACTGAGGGAGAAACAGGCCTGTCCACAGAAGAGGCAAATTCGGTGTCCCATCTCACCAGTCTGCACTGAGAACAACGGTGCCGAGAGAGATTGGACTACAGGTGTCTGCACAGAAGTCATCGGTGCCGAGGTCATGGTCTGCACCGACATAGGGATCGGTGCCGAAGTGGTTGTCAGTACCAAAGATGGAACAGACAAAACTGGAGTCAACAATAAAGGCATCGGTTCCGAGGAAGATCTCGGAGTCAACGTGGTCAAGGTCTGCGCCGACTGAACGGTCGGTGTTGATACAGTGGTAATAGTCTGAACTGAGGAGCCCCTCGGTGCCGATATGGTGAAGGCTGCAGAAGAAGACGGAGCCAAAATCACTAATGGAGCTGAAGGTCTAGGCACCGAAAGCACTGGGGCTGACTGAGTGAGCTCCGGAGCTGAAACTTTAGCCTTTTTAGGTTTTGTCTGGCGGGAGTCCCCAGCCGGGGATGAAGGCAAAGATTTAGCTTTGGTAGGAACATCCAAGATTTTCTTAATGGCTCTAGGAGGGGTTGAGGCCTCCAACCAAGAAATAGCCTCTGAAAACGGAGATTTAAGAAGTCCTTGTTTTTCCTTTACAACAAGGTTCTATTTGAAAAGTTCTCACAAATAGTACAGGGAGGGTCAACAGACAAGTGGGACGCCCCCAAACAATAAACGCACAAAGAGTGTGCATCAGAAGTAGGTAGTTTGTGTCCACAATTAGAACACAGTTTAAACCCTGAACTACCTTTCCTGTCTGCCATAATAGCTAAAATAGAAAGCAGAAAAGGGTACCCAGCAATGGTACAAAAGAATACCTAAAGGTATGAGAAAAAGAGAAGGATTACCAATGATAGTAAGGGGAAAATACCTCGCGGTAAAAAGGTAGAGAAAAGAGATGAAAAACCTGAAGAAAGTATGATCGCTAGATGCAATAGGGTAAGAGACAATGAAATAGTAACTTTTCTGACAGAAAAGTAATATAAATGGTTATTAAACAACAAACAACTGTACTTAGCTCAAGAGAAGCAGCTTGACACTAGCGAATGGCAACACGGCAAATGAAATCTGAGGTAACAGGGAGAGGGGCATTATGGGTAAGAGTTTAGCTTGAGAGTTTAAAGCTGACGCGAGCTTGGAAAATGGCCGGCTTGGTTCCGTGGTCGGAACCGATACCCATAAGTAAGGAATAAACGAGGATTAACAATATCAGATTATAATTTTCTGGTCGAACTCTTATGAGAAGAGAAGAAAATATGTTTAACTGCTGGAGTAAAATTTTGAAGCCTGACTATGTTTGGAAGTGGAGCAGCCAAGATGTCAAACTGATGTTCTGGAGAGAAGGATGAAGCGCTCCTAATATATGAGTTAGAAGGTCTGGAACTAGGTCCAGAACCCACGGCTTCTCCTGAAAATGAGGCCAGAGAAAGGGGAGCCAAATCTAATGAGGCCAATATGGGGCAATGAGAATTAGCCTGCTTCCCAAGGCTTTGGCTTTCTGAATGACTTTGGGTATTAGGGGAAAGGGAGGAAAGGCATACAGTAGTCCCAAGGGCTAATCGTGGACGAGTGCATCTCTCGGTGTCTCCTCCACTGGGGGGATTAGGGCAAAGTAGCTGCTGCATTTGGTATTCAGGCGGGTTGCAAACAGATTGCAGCAAGGCTGGCCCCAAGTTTGGAAAATCTTGTCCACTATGTTCGTGAGGCATCAAAATCACCCTGCTGAGCTTGTCCGCTATCACATTGTATTGCCCCGGGATCTGTGTTGCTACCAGAAAACACTGGGAAGAGATTGCACACTGCCATACTCTCAGTGCTTCTCGACAAAGGGGGTATGATCTGGTTCCTCGTTTATGTACCAGATTACCGACATGTTGTCTGACTGGACTGCAATTGTTCCTAGTGGGAGAGAGTCCTGAAGTGCTTGCACAGCCAGAAGCACTGCTCTTATCTCTAGAACAATGATGTGCAACTGAGCCTCATGTTCTTGCCATGTACCTTGGACTGTTCTTCCCAGATAATGCCCCCCCACCCTATCTGGGAAGCATCTGTGGTCACAGTAGCAACAGGTTATTGTGGTACAAAGGGTCTTCCAATGGTCACATGATCGGACTGAAGCCACCACTGAAGATCTCTCTTGCATGAATCTGTTATCCTTATCTGATGGTACATAGGAAATTATTGTAGAGACCATTGAGCAAACAGAAGCTACTAAAGGATTCTCATGTGCATCCTGGCTAAAGGGACTAGAGTTATGGTTGATGCCATGGTTCCAAGGAGTGTTAGAACTACTTTTGCTTTTACCTTGTTCTTGGAAAGTAGGTCGACTATTTTTTGTCTCAGGACAGAAACTCTGTTGAGCGGAAGGCAAGCCATCATGGAAACAGTGTCTCGATCTGTGCCTATGAATGTAATATGTTGACAAGGCAACAATGCATATTTTTGAAAATTCACTGTTATGTCTAACTGAGCAAAAACTTCCAGTGTAGTGTCCCTGGCCTGTAGAAGTAGATGCTTGGTGGTAGCAGTTAGGAGCCAGTTGTCCAGGCACAGAAACCTAGGCATCTCAGGTGAGCCATTACTACTGTCATGCATTTGGTGAATACTCTGGGGGCTGTAGTGAGACCAAAAGGCAGAGCTTGAAACTGATGACTGGCTCCCAGCCAAAAGCGTAGATGACTCCTTGATGCTCTGTCCAGCTTTATATGGTAGAATGAATCTTGAAGGTCTACTGAGCACATCCAATTGTCTTTCCTTAAAAAGGGAAGAATTGACTGCAGTGTCACCATTCGGAAGTTGGACTTCTTTACAGATTTGTTTAACTTGCTGAGATCCAAAATGGGTCTCCAGTTCCCTGTTCTTTTTGGTACTAAAAAGAATTTTGAGTAAGTTCCAAATCCTATTTGGTCATCCTATTTGGTCTGCGGGGACTTTTTGGATGACTCTTTTGTTTAGCAACTTTTGAATTTCTATGGTTGCTTGTTCCCTCTGACTGGGTGGAACAGCCGGGATTCTTCTGATCTGTGGAATGGGCTGGCAAAAGGGAATGGCGTAACCTCTGGATATTATACTTTATACCCACTTGCCTCTTGTGATATCTTGCCAGGCTTCTGGGTACAAAGTTAATGGCCCCCCGGACTGCCTACAGAGAAGAGCAGGCGGGTCTCCTTTCAGGAGCGCTAATATGGTTGGCTGCGAAAGGAATCGCGGTCACTCTGGTTTTGCGGGCCCTCCTGCCTCATGGGTGACATCTACCATTATTGCCTCCCCCTCTGCCCCGGGGAAGGGTTCACCTCGTGTGTCTTGAAAAGCTCCCTGTGATCTTTTGAACCACATTTTCCCACTCTTCTGACCTTTAGGATAAGGTCTTGAAAGTACGTAAAAATGTACTCCAACGGCAGAGAGAGAGTTTTTCCTTCCTGCTCGCATCTGGTGAGTGTGTCCTTGACTTTAGGTCCAAAGAGTAAGGAATCATCAAAAGGAGCATTGATAAAGGTAGACTTGAAAGGTTCCACAAAGTTACACAAACGCATCAAGGAGCGTCTCCTAAGGGAAACTCCTGAACCCGCAGCTCTACTCGTTCCATCGGCTGCATAGGAGATCAGTTTCATACAGGAGTTCACTATGGAATTTAAGGTGGACAGCTGAGAGGTCACTTTTTCTGCGACCCCCACAGCTAATAAACCTTGGAGAACATCTCCTAACTCCTTCAGGAGATCTCTTTGACGTCTTGTAAAACGTGTGAGGTAGTTCAGCGATCTGGGGGTGAAAGTCGCTGATGAGAAAACATGTTTCCTCTATCTGTCCATCATTCGAGAATCCTTATTCGGCAGATGGACAGAGAGGACATCTCAGAGAGTTCCTTCTTGGTGGCTGCTGCCACCACCATAGCATCCATAGGTACACCTTTTGAAAATAATCCTTTTCCGAAGGGGATGAAAGGAACTTATTTGGCCTTCGAGGGACTGGCCCCATATTGTCTGGTGACTGCCATTCCTTTTGACTAACCAAATCCATAAGCTCATCGAAAGGTGGCGACACCCAGGAGGCTGAACGCTGAGATCCAAAGGCCTTCAGATACACTGAATCCTCATCAGAAGAGTTAACTCATTACATCGAAGTGACGCCTCCAAGTGTTTCTGTAGTTAACTCCTACTGATGCCTCTTGGGGTCAAATATTGCTTGTTCATATTTGTAGTAATAATTCCAAAATCATGTTATGTATAAAATTAAATGTAAACATTTTAAAAGATTTCATCTTAAAGTTTACACGATGGCAAACTCAACTGCATTCATCTTTGACCTATGTCTAGTGCAGGTAAAGAGATATTAACTGCTTTTAATGATATTAATTTATACAGATATAATTTTCAGATTTTTTTTCTAAATATCTCAACAACGAAGTAACACAGACAGAACTCCATAGCCTCATATAAAAGCTCTCAGCTAGATAAATAAATTCCTGCTGAAAGTATGTGTGTATCTTGACTGGTTGCTGAGATATTGCAAGTTGTTTGCAAAATATTACAGACATAGTATTCACTGTGTTTACTGTGACTTATAAAACTCAGTTTAAGACCTAGAACCTAAAGAATACTACCACTATAAAATAGTTTGTGCTTAAGGGCTTGCCATTTATACTTCCTTCATAACCGCTATGGTTCCAGAGATATAAACATTTGTTTGAAATGTGAGGACAAAATTCGATTCTGTCAAAAGGCTTAGGCTCTGCCCTTTAGAAGTTGCAGTGCAAACTTCCTGAACTCCGTTGGAGTGAATGAGTTAATGGGCTTCCAGCCACCTCTCTGTTTTAAGATATCTGAGAAAGAGATATCTTCAGAGGATGACCGTGGGGACCCTTCTGCTTCCTCAAAGTCAGTGTCAGAAGTGATAGACTCATCAGGGGAGTCTATATGCTTCCTCTTGCATGTTCTCTGCCTAGGGGGATCCTCAGATGGATAGACTGGGGAGGTCTCAGATGGGGCTTCCTGAGGCCCTGAATCTCTGCTGTCCTGTGAATGGGATGGTGCCGAAGCAGAAGCCGGTGCTTGAGGGGGAAGAATGCCAGTATCCTTGAGTAGAGCTGTAGGTGGGGACACCACACTCCTCATCACCTTGAGGGCCAATCCCCCCGGTTCCAAGGACACCTCTGGTTCTGAGGAAACAGAGGAAATCCTGGCCCCAAGGCTGATGTAGGAGCAGAGCTCACTCGGGCTGATGCACCGAGGGGTAGCCTCGGAACAGAAGAAATTTGGGTCCAAGAGTCCCCCCCCCTGGAGCCGACCGGAGAACTACAGCTCCTAGACACTCAGGATGGCACTGACAGTGTTGGAGCAGGTAACGATTCGAAGAGTCCCGAAGAGGTCTAGGAACTGAAGGAACTACTGCAAGTATCTGGCATTATGGCTCCAAAGCTCCAGCTTAGCTTGGAAGAGGAATAGTGGATATATTTGCCTTGGATGGCTCCAAGCCGGTGGGTTTGGAGCTGAAAACAATTGAGCCAGCGCCAGCAACTTCAAAAGCCTGCGCACCACCCTGTCCACGTCATCATTTGATAAGCTCCTAGAAGACTTGGATGACAGTGTAGGGGATCGAGACCTTTGAAGAATAGGGCATCTCAAGGTCGGAGACACCAGCTCTAATTCAATGGAACGGCTCCGAGTAGTAGTCTCTATCGGTTCCGAAGTCTTTGGAACCGATGGACTTGATTTGTCTGCACCAACTGTCTCACTCAGTTCTAAAGGCGGTGGAGCCAAGAAGACAGATTTTTCAGGCACTTTAGCAATTTTCTTTGGAGGCTCGGAATGAGCCGAGGAAGAGGATGAAGAGGAAGGTATTTTGGATTTGTCACTAGTAGTTGAGGACTTAGATTTTGAAGCAGTTTGTAAAGCTTCATCAAAAGTAGGCTGTATTAAACCTCTTAAAATCAATCTGTTTTTTCCCTCATGCAACATTCGAGAGCTGAAGGAGTGACAAAAACTTAAAGAGTCCTGAAGGTGAAGAGCCCCTAAACAGTACACACACACACTGTGCCCATCAGTTATAGACATTTTCTGTGAACATTGTTGGCATTTCTTGAACCCAGAGGGCTTGGATTCCTTATCTCTGGACTCTTTAGATATACTTGTAGACCAAAAGATCTTGAACAGCAATAAGAAGACACTATAAACACCCTAAGACAAATACAGAGAAAAAAACACTACAGGGAAAACACAGCTCTACCCTCTAAGCTAAATGGGCGCCAACCCTCTAACTTAAACGGACCTAGCTGAGCTAAAGGGGAACACACAACAAACCCTCTAAATTAAACGGGTTTACTTTTAGTTCTCTAACTCAAACGAGCTAAAAGGAATACACACACAAACTACTACTGACGAAAAGTCTGACAGGGATAGAATAGGACCTAGTAGAAAAATAATGGCCAACAAACAACAACACAACAGGCGATAAAAAAAGGCACACGGAATACTATAGGAAGGATAAACTGCCTAAGACTAGGATCTATAGCAACTCTATTAATAAGATTTTGACAAAAAAACAGTTATCAATAGTAAATTTGAAAAGACTTAGCCACGGCCAAGGAGACAGCATCCAAACTCGTCAAGCAGCAAATGAGCGAGCTCTGGGATTACTCCAATGCATTATGGATAGGTATTTAGCCACAAGCCAAGTGAAAGACTTCAAGCTAGGGTATTCAGCCGAGTCACAGCAGAGGACTGGCTCTGAAACCATCCAGTAAGAATGAAGGCAAGAAGGACAACATAACATCTTTCATTTGGGCAGTATCCAACCAAGCCCCAATGAAGTCTAGGATCTGAACAGGGGTCAGTGACGACTTGTTGAAATAGATGGTGATGCCCAGTCTTTTTGCTAGCAAGAGGAAGTAAACTCTAGCTTGGCAAAGTAGATGCTTGGAAGGGGCAGCGAAGAGCCAACTGTCCAGGTAATGGATGACCTGAATACCCTGAAGCCTCAGTTGAGTGGCTACTAGTGCCATCACCTTGGTGAACACCCTGGGGGATGTGGTGAAACCAAAGGGAAGGGCTTTGAATTGATAATAATGGGCTCCCAGCCGGAAGCGGAGAAACCTCAGAGAGTACCTGTCCATCTTGATATGATAGTATCTGTCCTGGACGTCACTCGAGCACATCCAATCATTGCCTGCAGGTAGGGCAGGATGGATTTAAGAGTGACCATCTGGAATTTCGCCTTAGCTACTGACAGGTTTAAGGTGGATAGATCCAGAATGGGTCTTAGGTCCCCCATTTTCTTTGGCACTAAAAAGAGCCTGGAATAAATGCCTGATTTGGATTGGCCTAGGGGGACGGGTTGGATGACTTGTTTTCTTAGCAGCTTGTCTATCTCTATAGCTGCTTCCTCCCTTTGCACGGGTGGAACATCTAGGAGGTGATTTGGTGGGAAAAGTGGTTCGGTGAACAGAATGAAATAACCTCTGGATATAATTTGCAACACCCAGTGATCTGCTGTTACAGACTCCCATGCTGCTGGGTGTAGCAAAAGGCGGTCTGTCCAAGAACCGTTCTCGAGACTCAAAGCTTCTCAGACTCCCTCTGCCTCTAGGGTGGCATATCTCATAAGCCCCTCTGCCTCTGGGGGAAGATGAGTCCTGAGTGTCCCAGGAAAATGCCTAAGATTTCCGGAACAACATCTTCTTCGTCCCTCCATGATTCCTAGAAAAGGATCTTTGAGGGGCGGAGAAGCGGATCCCGAGGGCAGACAGTGTCTTCCCGTCCTTCTCACTCTGGACCAAGGTCTCCCAAACTGACTTCCCAAACAGGGAAAAACTGTTGTATGGGGAATTTGCAAATGATGCCTTAAAGGGTTCCAAGAATTGACAAAGCCGGAGCCAGGCATGGCGCCTCATAGGAATGCAAGAACTGGCCGCCCTGGCAGCTCCCTCCATGGCGTGGGAGAGAAGACGCATGGATGTATTAGCTACTGCCTTGAGAGTGGCCATCCGAGCAGGGAACATCTTCTTGCTCTCTGCCGACATGGACTCTAGGGTCGAGTCAGCGATTTCCTTGACTAAGTCTCGCTGCAGCCAAATGACGTATGCCATATAGTTCAGCGTTCTGATGGAAAAAGTCACTGAAGTATACTCCAGTTTCCCTAAACGGTCCATCGTCCTTGACTCTTGGTCACACGCACACACACACACACACACACACACACACACACACACACACACTCACTCAATCACTCACAGAAACTAGGAAAGAAAGAAAAGGGAAATAACTTTTTTTTTCTTTTTTAACTGATGGCCAAACGCAGGTAGGGAAGGTAGGTAGATAAGGATAGAAATCTCTAAAGATAGATAGAATAATAGATGGATGGATAGAAAAGACCACAAACCAGCTCAATTACCCAAAAGATGCTCAGAGCTCAGACCACGGTTTTAGCTGTTTCAGCGGCAAACGAGATCTGGGGGAAGAAAGAGACATGGGGCATTATGGGTAAGGGGAGGAGCTTGGAGCTCGGATCAGATACTGGATATGCAGCTGTGTCAGATCTAATATGGATCCATAATCCACAGGTTGAAGACCAAATGAAGTCAACTATTTCAGATCCTTTGATATCATTCCACAGGCTGGCATGGCAAGGAATCTAAAAGCTTTAAAAATCAATCCATTCTCTGTAAGATGGATAGCACACTGCCTGAAAGTCAGAACCCACACAGTGCAAGTTTTAGGTTCTTCATCAGAATGTAGGGTAATAAGACAATACTAGGTTTTTGGCCCAGAGGCCCTTATAAGCCTAGCCAAGAATTTTGCCCCTGGTCCCACAAAGTCAGCACCTGTATGTATGAAAGTGACTTAGTACTGCAGTATTCTAAGCTATATGGGTTATATCCTGCCAACAGATGTCCAGCTTCCAAAGCTTCAGGGCAACTTCCACATACCCAAACTTATATAAAGCTTGAGCTTAGTTGACTAAAAAACATATTTGGTTTCCAAAGTCCTTCACAGCTTTCATGCCAGTTGAGACATGGAGGCTAAGCCCTGGGAAGAAATTTGTTAGGAACAAAAACAAATATTCACACCCTGGCATAAAAACCACACCAAAACAAAGGGGTTTGGAGGAAATGAGTGGCCACTGCAGCAGTGATTATTCAAACGTCTCTTGTATGTTTACTTACATAGCTGTAGTATGTTCATCATATTGATCAGAGCTGCAGTAACCAAAGATATATGTGCAGATTACCATAGCTTAAATCATTTGGGAGCTGGAAGGGAAAGGGTCTAGGAGCCCCTGAAAAATGGTCCTAGCAAAGCCTGGCCTAGACCTGGAGAAAGAATCTAGCTCATACTGCTTTGTAAAAGTATGCACAGAGGACCAAGATGCTGTTTCTAAAAAACTTCTAGAGTTTAACCCTTTCCAAAAAAACACAGATGAAGCCAATGTCCTGGTAGAGTGTGGCTTGACCCTACTTGGAACAGTTTTGCTGTAGTGGAAATATTTGACTGTCCTTTGTTCTGGGTGTTCCTCCTTTCTTTTTGAAAACTCCCTGCCATTATTTTTCTCCGGTAAATATTTTTTGCCAAAACTGAATGAAAAAGCAGAAAATCCCTAGAAGGCTGAAAAATCTGAAGAGCTGCTGAAACAGCTTACCTCTCTCACTACATGTATGATAAACTCTCAGAGATTACAAAAACTAAATTTATATCCAAAGGAGACTTTAAAATTTCTTTTTTACATTCTCTGGGAGTTTCTGAGAATATAGCCAGGCATATCTCCTCCCTCAACATCAGTGGCTACAGTCCTGGATGCATTATCTACAGAGTCATAGACACACTTTAAACAATGAGTAGTGACCTGAGAAATGGAAGAAACTAAAACCAAACAATGAATATTTTTCCTTACAGGAGGCAACTGTGGAAAAACTAGTCTTCACACTTTCACAATTATTCAGAAAAAAATTAAAGTTGTAGAATCATATGCTTTTCTCCCTCAAACTTATAACTTGTTTTACCATCCTTGTCTGAAGGGGAAGGATTAGAATTAAAATGTTTGGCAGCAGCTGAATTGACTAGAGCTATAACTACTGTATCAAATCTAGAATAAGTGTATAAAAACATAAAAGACTGAGGAACTTTGTATATACTAACTGTTTTCTTAGGTGCAGAAGGCTGGGTGCCAGGGAAACCATAGGCAGCAACAAACACATCCTCCAGTGCCGACAGCATAGGAGGATGGATGAAGGTTCTGGAAATTCCAGTTGTGACAACTCATAATATTTTCTGAGGTTCTGTGTTCTCCCACTGAAAACACTGGCATACTCTGGAAATCGTCTCACATAAAGGGAATCCATCATAGGGAGATTCAGATATCATGCTCTCCATTGAATACGAATCAGAAATCTGAGGAGAAGAACCTGCATCTGACCCATCACATTCATTCGCAGTTTTAAAATTTTGAATCGATTCAGAAAAAGAGGAATCCGTTTTTCTTTTACCAGAAACTATCTTATAAGAAGGGTTAATAGCCTATGCTATACCCTGAGCTACTCCTAGAAAACTACTCCTGCCCAGATAAACTGGTGCAGAAGAAGAAGATAAATGTTTAGTTTTCTGTTTCTTTCTGACAGGAAACTTGGGGCAAATAGGTTTATTAATTGCAGGAACAGCTTCCACAAGGATGGGCATACGATTCTGGCTAAGCAGGAGCACTTTCCCAGCCCTTTCTCTCAAGACACACAAGACTGGCACTCCCTTGCCCAATTTGGGGAATGTCAACAGCTGCAGAGGCCATGGCTAAACCATGGTCCACAGGGATTTGGGGAAAAAGATGATTTGCACGAGAAACCAACTTTCCACAGCAGAGTCACCCACCTGTGGCTTAGGTGAAATACTAGCATGATGTAGTGGCAAAGACTGTTTAGTTAACTTTTTTCTTCGGTGGCTGGAAGAAGAACCGGACATGGGACCAATAGTTTGTTCCATGGTCAAGCAAAAATGGCTATTCTTTCCAGGGGAAGCTAAGCAGCAAATGCAGGTAAAAAAAAAGCACTTAAAAGTAAAAGTCCCTTTTCTCCAGAGAAAACACTGTAAAAAAGCACTACAACACATCTCTTACCAGTCCCAGAAAGTAAATTAAAAAGATGTTATGTACTTACCATAACGTTCCAGCTGTGTTGTCGATCTTCATTTATCCTTGGCCCTTAGGACATGGTTCCGATCCTCGGAATTGGCTCGGCCATTACACAGCATGCAAGCTAAAAACTCTCGAGCTAAGACTCTTGACGACTAAACCCCTCTCCATATACCTCAGATCAAGTTTGTAGCTACATAGAAAGTCAGATGAATATGTATATGGAAATAAAGAGGCTATATCCAAGGTCAAACCAAATGAAGTTTCCAGGAAAAGCGTACAATCCTTCAAAAAGTCTGCAAGAGGAGGAAGGAGGGTGGGGTGCCAAGGATAAATAAAGACGGACAACACAGATGGAAAGCTATGGTAAGTACATAACTTCTTTATCTGATTTTGTCAATCTTCATTTATTTTTGAACTTTGGGACAGAGTCCCAATAACTTTAGATCTTGGGTGACCTTATGGAAGGATATTCTAGAGAACCATATAGCAAAAGGATGCTCTTCCCCTGGAGACCATGTCCAATTTGTAATGAGTG
Source organism: Protopterus annectens (assembly GCF_019279795.1). Lineage (NCBI taxonomy): Eukaryota > Metazoa > Chordata > Ceratodontiformes > Protopteridae > Protopterus > Protopterus annectens. Next base: position 736,300,304 of record NC_056735.1, on the reverse strand, counting down.
ATAAAGGTATGGGGAGTAGCCCATGTTGCTGCTGCGCATATTAATAGCATGGAAGCCTTGTAATGGAAAACAGTAGACATGGCTATTGCCTTAGTAGAATGTGCTCCTAGTGGCAGTGGTAATTGTAAATTCTTTTTATTGTATATGAAAGTAATACAATCTCTTAACCACCTTGACAAGGAAACTTTTGAAACAGATTTTCCCTGAGATGGACTGGAAAAGGAGATAAATAACTGATCCAATTTTCTAAATTATTTAGTTCTGTTGAGGTAGAAACGTAATTGTCTGTGAACATCCAGCAAATGTAAGGAATATTCACCTTTGTTGGAAAAATTTGGAAAGACGACAGTAAGTCAATGTTTTGATTAATATTAGTTTCCGAGACCACCTTAGTTAGAAAAGATGGGTTGGATCTTAGAAAAACCCTATTGTTATGAAAAGTCAAATATGGGGGTTTTGAAGATGGTGCTTGTATTTCAGAAATCCTTCTGGAGATGGTAATGGCTATCAGAAAAATTATCTTCCATGAAAGAAGCTTTAAGTGACGGGTAGGTGCTGGTTCAAAGGGGGAAAGTACCAAAGACTGCAAAACTATAGTCAGATCCCAAGCAGCTAGAGGGTCTTTAAATGGTGGTTTCAACCACAAGGCTCCCTTCGTCTATGGGAAATTAGTGAATGGTCTTCAAAGCCATTGTGGAAATTGGAAATAGCAGCTTGTTGGACCTTAATAATAGATGTAGATAGTCCTTATCTTAAAATCATAGCTAAAAGCTCCAATACATTTTCAAATGGTGTGGAAAAGGGGTTAAGACCATTATTGTGCACCCAAATAGAAAATATTTACCACTTGCTGTGGTAAAGTTTCCTGGTGGAAGGTCTATGGAAAGCCAGTAAAAATTTTTGGACGGGAGAAGATAACATTTTCTGCCTGGCGACTGATGGAATTGGAGGAACCAATCTATAACCTTGAGGTTCTGAAGAGTGGGGTCCACCAGTCCCTGTGGATGAGACAGAAGATCCAGAACTGGGCCCAGAATCCATGGAATGTGAATTAGATGAGGCCACAGAAAAGGGAACCAGACCTGTCAAGGCCAAAAGGGCGCAATGAGGATCACCATGTATCTCAACCTGCTGGCTTTCTTTAAGAAGAAAGGAATCAGTGAGAAGGGGGGAAAATGCATAGAGTAGTCCCGAGGGCCAATGGTGAAGGAGAGTGTCTCTCGGGGACTCCCCCTGAGGGGGAATTAGGGAAAAATAGCTGCACTTGTTGTTCAGGGGTGATGCACAGAGGTTGCAGCAAGGCTGGCACTAGCAATGGAAAATCTCATTCGCCACTCTGGGACTGAGAGTCCAGTTGTGAGGCAGGACAATGCATCTCCTCAGTTTGTCTGCTATCAGGCTCAAGCTCCCCGGGATGTGCATTGCTACCAGAAAGTGGTTGGAAGATATCGCCCATTGCCACACCCTGACAGCTTCTCGACACACGGGGTATAACTTGGTTCTGCCCTTTTTGTTGATGTATCAGACTACTGATATGTTGTCTGATTGAAAAGCAATCATTGCTAGGGGGAGGATAGTTTGGAAGACTTTCAACGCCTAACAGCACTGCCCTCAGTTCCAGAACACCGATATGCAGATTGGCCTCCAATGGAAAACAAATGCCTTGGATTGTTCTTCCCAAATAATGTCCCTCCACCCCATCTGGGAGGTGTCCACGGTCAGTATGACCTTGGGTTGAGGTGGAACGAAGGGATGGCCTAATAGAATTTCCTCAAAGTTCATCCACCAGGATAAGTCCTTCTTGCAATGACTGGTGATTAAAATGGAATGAGTCATTGGATGGGTCAAGACGGACCACTGGGATGCCAAAAGAGACTGTAGTAGTCTCCTGGAAAATCTTCCTAGTGGAACTAAGGTAATAGTGGCTGCCATGGACCCTAAGGCCTGAAGGACTAAGAGCACCGGTACCTTGTTGTTGGACAGAATGGCTTGTACTTGGAATCTTAACTTTTGCAGCCTGTGCAGAGGAAGGGAAGCTGTATAAGTGGTGGTATTTAGACAGGTTACTATGAATTCTAGATATTGAGTTGGGCATAGTTGAGATTTTGAGATTTTCACTGTAATTCCCAGGCAAGCAAACACACGAAGAACGAAGTCTGTTGTTTGAAGCAGTAGATGCCCGGTGGGATCGGTGATGAGACAGTTGTCTAGATATGTAAACACCTGGAATCCGTGCAGTCTCAAGTGAGGTGTCACTGCTGCCAAAGACTTGGTGAACACCATGTGGGCTGTGGTGAGACGAAAGGGCAGCACTCTGATCTGAAAATGACTGGCAACTAGCCAAAAGCAGAGGAACCTTCTGGAGCACTTCTGAAGATCTACAGAGCACATCCAATCATCTTCCTCTACAAAGGGTAGGACAGGCTGAACCGTGACTATCCAGAATTTTGTTTGCTGAATAAAGTTGTTTAGAAGGCTGAGGTCCAAAACTGGGCTCAAGTCACGTCTTTTTCGGCAACAAAAAGAACCTCAAGTAAAATCCAGACCCCTATCTGGTCTGGTGGGACTTCTTAGATCACTCTTTTTTCTAGCAGCTTTTGAATTTCCAGAGCTACTTAATCCCTCTGATTGGGTGGAACATCAGGGAGTCTTCTTCTTGATCCTGGAATGAGAGTGAAGGGAATGTGGCAACCTCTGGCAATAATCCTTTGCAGGCAAGTATCTGTTATTTGCAGCCAGGCCCTCGAATGCAAAGAGAATCTTCCCCTGATTGCATCCAGAAGTAAGCAATCGGGGCCCCTTTCATTAGTGTTGGTAGGGTTTCCCAGAGAAACATCCTCTAGAACACTGATTTTGCGGGCCGCCTCTGCCGTGTGGTCAGCATCTTCCATTGGAGCACCCCCCCCCCTCTGCCCCCTAGGGAGCCATATCCACGTGGATCCTGAAAAGGTCCTGGGCTTTCTTGAACAACATCTTCCAGCTCCTCTGTTTCCTAGAATAGGACCGTTGTGGAGCAGGAAAATGTATGCCCACTGCAGATAGGGACTTTCCATCTTTCTTGCACCTGGTTAATGTTTCTTTGACTTTGGGGCTGAATAAGGAAGAGCCGTCAAAAGGAAAATTGACAAAAGATGATGTAAATGGCTCCATTAACTCACACAAACGCATCCAGGTGTGACGCCTTATGGCAATGCCGGAACCTGCTGCCCTCATCGTCCCTTCAGCTGTATGTGTGATGAGACTCATGGATGAGTTGGGAAATAGACTCCAGTGTACCTAGCTGGGAGGCCACTTTATCTTGGACCTCCTCAGACACAGCTCCTGCGATGGCATCTAATAACTCCTTGATAAGATCCCTCTGGAGCCTAGTAAAGTGTGCCATAAAATTCAAAGACCTTAAAGCAAAGGTCGATGATGCATGCACCCGCTTTCCGAATCTGTCTATTGCCATGGACTCTTGATTATGAACATAGGATCATAAGAGGTTACTAGGCTAATTACTCTGGGGCCCTTACAAGCCTAGGCAAGAGTTTATCCACAAAAAAGAAACCTAAGTCAGCATCTATCACCCCTGTCAATGAGGAACACAGGTGGAACACCTGAGACAAATTTGTGGTTTCCCATCCACTCATCAAGGTTGCGCTTGAAGAGAATTAGTTAGGTACTCTGTTTAAGGGGGGAGGAAAAGTGGAACTCTCTTCCGCCACTTCCTTTTTGGTGGCCACCGCAACCACCATGGCATCTACTGCTAACCTCTTAGTCCAATACTGGTGGTCTGCTGGAGCTGAGAGGAATTTGTCTGGTCTCCTGGAAATTGGCTTTAAGGAGTCAGTGGCCTTCCAAGCTCACCGTGCAATCAATTTAATAAGATCGTCAGTGGGAGGGGTCACCCAAGAAGTAGATGGGTGAGCACCAAACGCTTGCAGGTACACTGACACCTCAGAGGTAGGGTCTTTGGGCTTCCAGTTACCTTTCTGCTTCAGGATTTCTAGAATGTCTCCAAATGAGACATCTTCCAGGGGTGACCTGGGGGAACCCTCCCCATCATCGAAGTCCACGTCTTATGTGACACATTCCTCAGGGGAATCTAAGTGTTTACTCTTACATGTCATTTTCCGAGGTGGCTCCTCAGTGGGAAGCACTCAGGAGGACTAGGAAGAAGAGGGGCCCTGCACAGGGGTTTCCTGCAGTTTTGGTGCTCGCTGCCCAGGCGTGGAGGTTGGTGGCAGATCTGGGCAAGAGGAGGTACCGGAATAAAACTCTGATGCAGAAGGGGCCAGCTAAGAACCTACAGAGAGGCCACAGCCCTCTCCACTGTCTGAAAGGTAGGTCCCCCTGAAGAGGGATGGGAGCCCAGAACCAAGAAGGACAACCTTGGAAATAAGGTCACACCCCGCTCCAAGAAACCTACCCCTGAAGCAAGAGTAGAGGAAGAGCCCACATCAGCCGAAGCTCCGAATCAAGGGTGACCCCAAAGAAAAAACTGGAGCCGATATGAGAACCTAGGACCCAGCAGCGGGGCCACAACCCTGGGAGTCTGACGGTTCCGATGGAACCGAGGAAGTCAAGGCGGATCCTGGAACTGCGGGGGTTAATGCTGTCAGCATCAGAACAGCTGGAACTGGAGGAATTGGTGTTGTAAGCTCTAAGCCTTCAGAGGGATGTTACAGGAAAAAGATTTGGTGGAGTCCAGGGAGAAAAAGCCCCAACTCCAGAAGGGAGAGGGGTCTGGGAAGAGACAGAAAGACCCCTAGCCACTAGGAGCTGATCCACCAACCTCAAAACATCAACTTCAGTCAGACTCCTGGAGAAACAAACAGAGAAACCTGAGGGGGGATTCTGGTCTGTCAAAGAATGGACTTGGGAGCTGTCCCACAAAGGAGTCAATAGAAGGCGAACACCTTGTCCGGGGTACATCAATTATATTCACTTTCAGCACAGAGGGTGGTATGGGTTCCAAAATTTCTGGAAGCAGTGCAGGTGGGGCTGGTACTGACAGGGAAGCCAAAGATGTCAGTATCGAGGTGACGTCACTGAGATCTGCGTTGCCAAGGTATATATGGCAGATGGTGTCAAGGAATTTGGTTCTGTAAGTTTTTTGATTTTAGTCTTCAGTTCCGCTGGAACAGTGGGAGCCTAAGGTTTGTGCTTTTTGGGTGCTGGAGCTGAAGGGGATGGCAGCACTGAGTGGCTCCTCTTATGCCCAAGTTCAGATTTATAATAAGAGGAAGGTGAGGATGTGTCGGACTTGGACAGAGCCTCCTCAAAAGAGGACTTAATTAGACCTTTTATGATTAATTTGTTTTTCCCTTCCACTAGGACAAAGTGACTGAATGCTTGACATATTGTACAGTCTTAATGAAGATGTGCTGCGCCCAACCAGTAAACACAAGAAGAATGCCTGTCAGAGTTGAACATCTTCCTTCCATAACTCTGGTATTGTTTAAAGCCTTTAGTCCCTTTATATTTTTCCACCATGTTGACTATGGTACGAAAAAACAGAGTCAACAGACAACAGCCTGACACACACACACACACACACACACACACACACACACACACACACACACACACACACACACACATATACACACACACACACACACACACACACACACACACACACACACACACACACACACACACACACAAGAAAAAGGAAAGCTAACAACAATGGTAGACCTAAACTACCCAAACAAGGGTAGAGAGAGGGAAAGTACTACCAACTATGGTAAGGAAAGACTACCAAAAGATAAAAATAGCACATTCACTCATAGAAAGAGAGTTAGAAAGGAACTAGCTGAGGAAAAAAAGAACTAACAGAAATGCAATGGTAGAAGAGAATAGAGAAGTGAAAGGAAGAGGGATAAATAAGGAAAAAGGCTAAGTGGGTAGAAGGAATCTCAAATATACAATAAATATAAGTTAGCAGGAAAATATTAGAGAGAAAATATGAAAAACTATGAAATTTCTACTTAGACTGCAAGAGAATTTGGCTGACACATCTTGCGACAAGAGCAACAAACGAGATCTGGGGTAATATGGAGAGGGGTACTGTGGGTAGAGTCTTAGCTCGAGAGTTTTTGGCTTGTGAGGGCTGTCTAATGGCCGAGCCATTTCCAAGGACTGGAACCGTGTCTCACAGATCAAGGATAAATGAAGCTTGACAACATCAGATTCACAGTTTCTTCACAAAAGTTAGTTGTTTAAATAATTTTAAACAACTTTTAAACTGACAAGAACAATAGTGTGCACCCATTTAAAAGTACAGTTAAGCTGCATGACAGGCCACAAAAAAAGATTTTCCTAGTATTACAATAATTTCCTTAACAGAGAAATACATTTAAATAATAAAATATTAAATGCAGAAGGTTCTTCGCAAAGGTAATTTATCTGCCCAACAATGGAATAGCGCAGGCAGACTGCCAATTCTCAAAAGCCAACAGATGAGTGCAATTTTTGGGAGCAGGAAAGCTCTGAAGGGTTTGGCGCCCATACCTGTGTTTTAGTCATCTTAGCTTGAGCTGCTAATGGTTTGGGCATAAGGAATGCGCCCTGAAGCTTTGGAAGTTGGATGACTGTTACATTCTTGGCAGGATATAACCCATATACTGTACCTTAGGCTACTACAGCAGTACTCACTCTGATTAACATCATGCTGTTGATTCTAAAACACTCCTAGAATCCACCATTTTTTTGAAAAAAAAAAAAAAAACACAGAGGAAGCCAAGCCCTGGTTGAATGGACCCTAACCCTGCCTAGAATATCTAAAGGAAACAGCATGAAATACCCATTAAGTTCTTTGTTTTGATATTGGCTGACTTTTTCTCTTACTTTCATCGTATACAAAAAGCTGATTGACTTTCCTGAAGAATGGAGTTTTCTCTAGGTAGCATTTCAGCTACCTGTGGACATCCAGAGTATGAATGATTCTTTCTCCCTTATTTACTTTATGTAAAAAAGAAGGATTTGTTCTCATTGAGACCTTGTCCTTGTAAATAATTTGGTAGGGCTGACTCACCACAAGAGCTTGTAACTCAGATATTTATCTAGCAGAAGTCAGAGCAATAAGTAAACAGTCTTCAGTGTTAAAAAAAACTCAAATCAGTCTCATGAACTGGTTCAAACAGAAAAATAACTTCTCAAGCACAAATTTCATATCCCAAACAGACACCAGTTGTTTAGGTGGATGGTTATGAAAACCCCACTTACAAAAACTGCTTAACATGGGAAAGGGAAAAAAGGGGGATCCAAGACAAGTATAGATAGCAAAAAGATGAATCTTGACAGAAGAGTAAGAAAGGCCTTGGTACTAGGACTGCCACCAGCTAGAACATCGTTTTCACTTAGACATAAGTGAATTCCTTGCAGCGGGTTTTTTGACCTCCTTCAGCACCTGCTACACATTCACAGAAAAAAAGGTGTCTAAAAGGTATCAAAAGTCCATCATCAAGGAAGTCAGCTGAAAAGCATTCAGGTTGGGGAGTGTCAAATACCCCCTGTCTTTTGAGAATAACTCCAGTCTATGGGGAAGCTTGTGCTAATTACCCTTGGCCAGATTAACAAGAAGGAAAAACCACTCTTGCCTGGGCCAAAAGGTTGTGGCACCACTATTATTCTAAACCAATGCACAGAAGATTAATAACAAATTATTTGGAAGTAAAACAGTACCATGTAATACTAGCTGGAGTGATGCATTCAGTGGAAAAACTGCAGAAATAATGTGGAAATTTTTTAAAGCAAAATTGTTCAAATGCAAAAAAAAAGTTTAACATCAGTTTCTAGACATATTTTCATAAGGAAAAATGGAAAAGAGGTCGAACTACAGCTTTGAAAACTGAAAGAAACTACCTGTACAAACAAATTACGCATAGTGTGAGACAAGATAAAAAAAACTGACGAAATTTTATATAAAGATATTGAGCACAACAGGAAACCATATTATAGATGTGTAAGATGGAGTAAAAACACACAGACTGATAAACTCTGTGTAGATTCTAAAAAGTATTCTAGATACAACAGATTAGAGATATATTTATAAAATCTTATACAAAACAAGTTCTCCCACAAAGAAGAAGATAAGTTGCCATAGTGACATCCAGGTAACCTCAGAAACTGAAATAAAATTATATTATATTGAAAATGAACTATGCAAACTGGATCCAAACAAACCACAGGGAGGTGAAGGAGTTAGTAATAATGATCTGAGAGAACACTTCGGCAACCATATACAGTACCATTATATCCATTATTTATACTAGGTTGCATAAATATGGGGAGATTCCTCAAGATTGGAGATATACACTTATTAAACCTGTCTTTAAGGGAAAGGGGAGTAGGACAAACCCAGAGTTATAATACAGACCTTTAAGTCTATTTTCATGTTGTGGAAAAATAATTTAGAAGGTAATATTCGATAAGTTACTCTCAGAAATGGAAAGGTTAGGGCTTGAAACAATATATCAACATGCATACTTGAAAGCTGATCTGTTACCACGTGAATGAAAAATTGTGCTGGGATGTAATTTATATGGATTTAACTTCAGCATTTGAGAGGGTCATGTACAAAACAATGATAAATAAAAACAACTAAATATTGATGTACTCTTGATAAGATGGATAGTTTTATGGCTTACAAAGTGCATGGCAAGTACCATACAGCAATTGGAGAGGTGAAACTCTCAGTTACTGTCAGGGTGCTCCACACTTGTTTAGATTGTATCTTTCAGAACTATCTTTTTCATCTTAGGTGCTCTACAGTCTGGATGCATATGACTTGAAATTGGGTAAACTACTTACATGGGTTACAGACATCTGTAAAAGAACTTGACTACATCAACATTTGGACACAAGAGAATAATATGCTGATAAATACATCACAAACTAAGTACATGAGATTTGGGAGACATAAAATGAAAGGTGAACATTTAATACAGCACACAGTGATTGACGCTGTGGCTTGATTTAAGGACCTAGGTATATGGGGTATATCCAGCTCTGATTTTTTCTAATCATTTCAATCAATTAATGATAAAACTACAGATTGTATAAAAAGACTTTTAAATTCAAGGAAGTCAGAAATGATGAAGGCAATGTTTGTTAGTTACATTAGACCCAAACTTGAGTATGGAGAAGTACAATGGATACATTATCAGAAAACAAGAAGGAAAAAACTGGAAAGAGTACAATGGAAATATGCCAAAGGCATTCACAGATATGAAAATTCAGGTTACTATGAAATACTAAAGTGTCTGAAATTCTATAGTGTCTCATATATATATTTAAGAGGGCAGTTAGAAATAACTACCTCTGCAAATCTTTAGGGTTATCAAAAAGCAGTAAAGAATCTTCACACCACCTATGTGGAAAGTTCTAGAAGAATGAGAAGTGTACCAACTTGTCTCTCTTAGGGAGCAGCTGATGCATGGAATAGACTACCAAACTGCAATAAGGCAAAAACTAATTTAGATGTTTTTAAGAACAACGTGAAGACTTATTATGGGAAAAATTGCTTTTGGTATATATACACACACACACACACACACACACACACACACATATATATATATATATATATATATATATATACACACACACACACACACACACATATATATATATATATATATATATATATATATAAATGCACACACACACACACACATATATATATATATATATATATATATATATATATATATATATATATATATATATATACATACATACATACATGCCTATCTTTGGATCCATTTTGCAGCTAGTGGTTTTGCTGTTGTTTGGATTATCTAGCTGGTTCCCCAAACTGTTGCAAACATTTAACATTTTACTATTAGTATCTTACAGGAAGATACTGACAACATAAACAACCAAATCTTCTCATAACTGACCCAGAAGCAGCAGCTCTGGAGACAGTATCAGCGGTATCATACAAACACTAAAAATGCTAAACTACATGAGAAGCAGACAAAAGAGAGGCAGTCAAAGCATTTTAACCACAGAAGAGGGGAGGTTAACAGTTAACTTTTTCAAATTCTCAAAAGACAGAAGTAAACATTTTAATATGTGAGCCTGGCAGGTTAAAATTCTGAAATATATACTGTCAGAAGTATAAACTTTCTTCCCAAATCTGTTAAAAACATTCATATCCCTATAAGAGGGAATGACAAGTATTAGCAATTTATCTAGCAGAAGCAGTTTTGGTTAAGGAAATCACTACAGGGTCTGCTTTAAGGTTAAAAAATAAGTATTTGTGAGTCTGAACTGCCTTATATAACCTATCAGACTTCCTATGGGTAGAGGTTGAATGTCAGGTAAACTATAAACTGTCAAAAAACATTCCCAAAACAGATAAAACAGGAGAGACAGCTGCACGTTGAGGAATATCCATCTGTAACAAATTATAATTTAATTGCTGGGCCACAGAAATATAATTTTGTTCCCATGAAAAACTTCTTTCATTTCAGATAAGAATTCAGAAAAAGATAACTCTTCAAGAGGGATATATATGAAGCCAGACTTCCCTCAGAATCAGAATCTTTGGCTTGAAAAGGGAGCCACAAAAGCACAACATTCTCTCTCCAATTCCCATCCTTCTGACAGAAAATCATTATCAGAAAGAGGGGGAACTATTTTTCTTTTCTTATCTGAAAGGGAAACAGACGCAGTAAAAAGCAGAACTCAACTCCATGGCAAATCCCAGCAAGTCATCCTTGTCCATTGAAAAAGAGTTTTCTTTTTCTGGCAGAAACCCTGGAAAAAGACCATTCAGGGCATGTACATTCTCCCAAGACTCAGACCCTCTTTCCCAGCTATGCTAAACACTTGCATCCACCCCTTCCCGCAAGGCCGACAAAATTTGTTCTCCCTTGCCCATGGATGGCAACCTACAGCTGCAGTATACCTTGTATATAGGACTGTACCAGAACAGACAAAATGAAAGATAATTCTGGGTAGCTAAAAGAAGAAAGCCATAAAAAAAGCTAAGCTTCATGCCAGAGGTGCACGTCAAAGGATCAAGCAACTAAAAATCATTCTTGATGTGGATGGTTGCACTATAAATAAAAATAAACAACATGACAAACATTACACGACCACAATACCTCCAGAAGAGATTCTTCTAGCTTTGCCAGCTGGATCTTCTTGTCTTCCTCTTGCTGCAATAATTTTGTTTTCTGGTCTTCAAGATCTGGTTTCTCACTCTGGATTGTTAAAGCCAAAAGCTAAAAAAAAAAAAAAAAAAAAAAAGAATCATTAAAAGAAATTAAAATCATGTCACTGAAGTATAAAGCTCAAGGAAGGGCAAAATCGCGTTAAACATGGGTGATGATGAGGAATTCAAGAAAGAATACAATACTACTTGTCTGTCAGATTAGGAAGAGTCACTATAGGCCAATTAACATAACATCATTAGACACAGTACATATGTTACATTTCCTTTAAGAAAATTATTTATAGGAAAGTCAAATATTTGCTAAGGAAAGACTGTATATACCTAATGAGATTAAATTCCTTCACTACAGTACATGAGTATAGATCATATAAGATACTTGGATCTCAGTTGGTCAAAGTATCAGTCAACTGGATTCTTTCGCTACAAGAGACCTGACTAATATCCATTACTAATAAATACAGATGGCCTATCATGTTGTCTATCCCATTTTGAAATTCTTCTATGGAGCTATTCCTTCTTGTAATTACATAAAAAACTTACATAATATTTTTAACTCTGAAAAAGATCTCATTTAAAGCTTTAGTAACTTTACAATATGATGTATGAAACAGATAGATATGTAGCTACTCACCATAACTATTACACCATGAAACTCAGCAAGCCTTACACATTAAAATCCCATTAATAAATTAGAAGACACTGGGATATGTATTTTATTTTTTTCTATTATCAATGCAAGACAGCATTACTGGCAAAGGGGGAGGAAGGTGAAACTCATCCTAATTTTATTTTCTTCTAATAGACAAAAATATCTTAATAAAAAGGGAAAAGTTAACTATTTTTTCTCTGTATCTTATTTCTACTCCCATTACTACCAACCACAGAGCCGATGCCTCTGCTAGTCATTCCCTCCTCACTTGGGTGGAAGCTCCAGTGTCCCTTTGTTCCCAAAGAGGATGTCAGCCAAGGGGTGAATGCAAGAAGGCTGCACACAAATCAACAGCTTAATTTCTGCTCTTCCAATGAGAAAACAGAAATTGAGAAAAAAGGTCCAGTGAAATTGTCAGCTTGGGTACAATTCATTTACTAGCTATTAAGTATACTACCAGGATGGCAGCAAAGAAAAAAATTGAAAAATAAATGAAAAAAATCAACCAGAAAAGGTGAGAAAACAATGACTGGGAAGAATACTGAAAATGTTCAGCAAAAAACAGTTCAATCTTCAGCTTTAGTACAAGAGATGCTTTGTAGCAATTTACAGGAAAAATAAATCAAATTTATTCAGAAATGATTAAAATAAATGAACCACTGAAGGAATAGATCAACTAAAATAACAAAAGGCTGGAAAAATATAAGAAGTTTTAAACAGCTATTCAGTTGAATTAATAAAACTGCAAAAATTACAGGCTGAAATGAAAAAAGGCAGAGGCTCCTAAAGAAGTCCTGTTTCAACAAAAATAAAAGAATTTAAATAGAAAGTGTATAGAGAAAACCTAACATTTTCTGTAGTACCAGAGAAATTGGAAGGAAAAGACTGTATTAATTTTATGAAAGCCCAAAGCAATTGGACTGCTGCAAGACCAGTGAATTCTAAGGGCACGTTGAGTGTATGCTTCAAATCTGGCCATGAGAAAGCAGACAAGACTTATATTAGTAAAAATTATACCAAACCCTACCAGCAGAGAGAGAGAGATGATCCTGAAAACAATGTGGCAGAAAGGAAAAGCATTAAAACTGGAAACAACAGAGTGTTTGTAGGAAATGATTATTTACTGTACACCAGATAGAAGTAAAGTCATCCAAAGCATTCAGGGAACACTGAGAAGCCATTTTGAGATTCAAGCTGCTTTGTCCAGCTGTCTCCAGAATATTTTTTTCCTGGAGGATCAAAGACATTTTTGACGCAAAACAGGCTAAGGAGGAAATACAGAAATTTATCCAACAAAAAATGAGTCAGCAAACAGAAAGGAACTCTGCTTCTCATTCTTCTGATGATAAAGCTCATACAGACACTTTGTCAGTACAACCTTTTTCAATGCTCCAAAGGAAAATGCTTAAGAGACCAAAAAAAAAACAAGGTTTATTACAAGAATCAGGAGCACCTTGGACTTGAACCAGAGTCTGGTGCTGGGAGATGGAGATGAAGATGAACAGGAAGAATACAGGCAACACAGAAATTAGTGAATAGATGTGAGATTATAAACCATCAATCACATTTGTGAAATATGGCTTTACATGAAAAAACTAGCTGAGAAAGAATAGACTTTTGCTGACTTTCTTAAACTTGTGGATGAACTATAAATCATATACCCAGTTTATGTCATTAATCTTTACAAGGACACTAAAGGAAAAAATGGAAACATTTTTATCATTAGCATTTGTGTAAAGTATTTCATGACAAACTGCATGTTATACTGTAAAACAGTTTTGTACAGTGTGCAGTAAAGGGTATTTTAAATGTAGGGGGAGTCTTCTCAGTGGCTCATTTATATGTTAAAGATAATAAAGTAAACAAGAACTTTTTTAGTTTTAAGAAATATATGCTTTACAGTATAACAGCAGAAGAAAGGCTGGACTTCGGAAGCAAGTTTAGGTTAATATAATACTGTGATCTTAGATTGCTGGGGTGAGTAGTGGGGGTTTAAAAGTGTACTAATTATACGTCGAATTAAAATAACAATTTCCCTTGTTTTTACAAGGGTACATTGTCTAGATTAATGCCATTGGCATAAACAATAAGAAAGTTTTTTTTTGTAAGCAAAGAGGACTGTAAAATAAGACAAAATGATGAAAGCCATGAACAGTGTTCATTTTCTTGCATCTGCAAAGATATCAGATTGTTTTTTTTTTCCATTAGCAAATGCTCTCTTTCACAGATAAGTCTGCAACTGAAGGCAGTTAGCCAGGAAGATTCTCTACAATCTTTTCTGAGTAAAATTTAATACATTAAAGGATTTACTAGAACAGTGCATAACTAAGTTTCATTTAAAGACAGACAGTGCACTTTTTCTTAAGGCTAAAAGTTAATGTTTTCTGAAAGCCTACAGTCTATTTTTTTCCAGCCTGGGAAGGGAATAGAAATAAGAAAAGAAGAGAGAACAATTAGTGTAAGAGGGAACACAGACTGCAACATTAGCATTAGCATGAAGAACCCTAATTTTAGATTATGTAATGCCTGTGTTTGTAGCCATAAAGTGGGGACAAATATTCCTATCTGGAGGGTTAAGCTTCTTAAAATGAAAATTTGCATAGTTTTGTCTGTTTGAGGTTAATTATGGACATGGTTCTGAAATATTTATTTAATTTTCTTAAAGCAAAAAGTATTGAAAGTGTGACATGTTCAAATAGAGATGGGTAGAAACAACTGTATAAGAAGATAAGCCAGCCATACAGTGTGCGTATATAAGAAAAAAAAAACATTGGAAATAAACATTCAGAAGAACTGTCACACAAAACAGTTGGGATCAATAGTTTTCTATCATGATGGCTGCTATGTTGATATTATAAAAAGGGAAGAGTATTGAATTATATTAAGAAAAGTAGAGTGCAAATAGAAATATTGCAGGAGATGCATTTTGATATAAATGAACAGAGCATGTGAATTTGACATAGAAAGCAATTCAAGATGTGAATTCAGCAGAACATCTGGGATAAAGGAGAAGGAAAGTAATAATAACAATTGCTAGACAGGCCCCGATATTGATAGAAGAAGGGGGATTCACAGGAACAATAACTACTCAGATCATGAGCTGATAAAACCTAAGATAAAACGAAAGGGAAATGAAATAAAAATACATCACTGGTATTTTGGTATTTACCTGTTAAAAACAAAAGGAATTAATTCAAGGAATGGGTAGTGGAAATTATTAAGGGAGAGAGATTTTTTAATAGGGATAGCTACTGAGTGGGAAAAATGAAAATGGTGTTTAAAGATATAGTAAACAAGTTACAGGAATTAATTAGAGTGGTTGACAAATGGTTAAGAATAAGGTAAATCTGATCAACGAAAAGAAGCAACTACAGAGTGCTAAAGAGAAAATAAGAGAGAATTTGGATAATATGCAAGTTAAGAAAGATTGCTATTAAGTAACTATTTTGATAAGAACTCCAGAGCACAAAAAGTTTTAGCACAACAAATTAGGCAATAGAAAAGTAGAATAAGTTATCAAATTGATGAGAAAAATAATCAAATGTCTAGTAAAGGGATTAGAGATATTTTAGAAGTTTTATGAAAATTTGTATACAGCAGAGAAATCCAGAAAAATTCTCTCTAACATGCAGAGAAAAGACACAATGCGCTGAAAACATTTTTAAGTATAAAACTAAGTAAAGCCACAGCACAACAGCACAACAATACACCAGATAAATAGCCTGCTCCACAGTACAACCACCAGGAAAAGCATAAAATGGAGCAGAATAAAACGATGGCCAGCAGTTATAAAAGTAAAACGTCTTTAATGGAATCCAAACGTAAGTGCTTTCACAGTTACAAAGACTGCTTCTACAGATGATACTATTAGTCAAAAACCGTCATCCCTTAAATACAGTGGTTAACATTCAAATGCACTACCTTCATGATTGCTTTTTACACATTTAAAGAAACACCATCATTGCTACTGCAAAAACAGCGAATACTAAACACATTTACTAAAACTAGTTGCATTCAAGACTGTATCATATAATATGTTGCTATAACCACATTAGCTATTTAGTATATGCATCTATACAATATACAAATTACATATAAACAACCTATTAAAAATAAAAATAAAATTATTTTGTAAAAAACATGTGTTACCCTGCTACCCCACCAGTATACACACATTGTTTAATATCCTATTAAAACTATGTTATATATGCAGAGGTCTAGCTTTCAGTATGGGTTTGATGGGGACTTTTGTCATTCAAACCACTGCCACTATCAGCTCTTAATTTAATAAGCCAGCGGGTTTCATTTGTTTCTGTCTTATTTTTAACATCTCCATGTCTCCCATCCAATCTAGCTTTTTCCATAACTAGGAAGTGAAATTTGTGCGTGTTCCCTTTGTGAATGACATGTTTAGCTAAGGCATTAGTGGTGGTTCTGGTATTAATATTTTATATAGATGTTCCCTTATCCTATCATGTAGTATCCGGTCAGTTTTGCCCACATAGAATGAGCCACAGCTTATGCAGTGGGCTAAATAGACCACATTTGTAGTATCACACAAAGCTATAACATTAAATGTAAATGCCCTATCCAAATCTGGATGATAGAACTTCCCTGTTGGATCTATGTAGTCACAAAAGTTACACCTATTACAGGGACTAGTACCCATTCCAAACTCAGTATTTCGCTGAGTATTCCTACCCAATGAATAATATAACCTTCTTTTCGGGGATTTCATACTTTTATAAATAAAACTCAGATCGTTACCAACAATGCCTAATATCTTTTCATCAGCTGCTGGGATAGGCCAAAACATCATATATATTAGTGGGTACTCTAGCAATGCTTGAAAAATAAACAGGTAATCTTACTATATTGTGCTTACTGTTACGCCGCATTTGAGCTTCCATCCCCTCAATTACAACAGAGAAATAGGGACATGCCTTCTCTATTCTTTTTTCCTTGTCCTCCTGAATAATATGCCTAACGTTGTGTGTGCTATATCCCCTGCTTAAAAATCTATGCTCCAATTCTTACTATTTCTGTCACAAAAACCTTATCTGTTTTACATAACCTGCAAATTCTTGTAGCTTGTCCCCTTACTACATTATCAAATACATGTGGGGGATGCATGCTACTTCGGTGTAGTAGATTATTTCTGTGACAAGTTTTCCTATGCACTTTGGTGCTAACATCCCCATTCAAGTAATATTTGAGGCTTGGACACACACATGTCCAAATAAGATATCTGCTCAAACGAATATTCCATGGTAAGTTCAAAAAGGATGTTAACACCATTAATATAGAAATTAAAAGCCTCCAACTCTTCTTCTGTGCCTCTCCATATTAAGAAAAGGTCATCTACAAACTGTAAATAGAAGCATACTTGTTTCCCTGTATGGTCCCCTCCATTGTGGCCCCTTGCTCCCAAGTGGCCATCACCAGGTTGGCATAGCTATTTGCACAGAATGTGCCCACAGCTACACCATCCACTTGGAAATAGATGTCCTTCTCAAACATATATTGTTTTCCAAAACTGTCTCCATAAGGAGGCATAATAAATCTATATACTAAATATTATACTTACTATGCTTAACCAAATATTGTTGTAGCATAGTTATTCCGCTTTCATTATGTATTTTCATAAATAATGACTGAACATCTAAAGTTACCAGAATGAGGTCAACCATAATGTCTTGGTCCCTAAAGAAAGCATATAAATCTCTCAGAAAATGTTTCAAGTCTCATAAAATTACAGAACTACATTCTAATAAAGGTTTAAACTTTTTATCTAAGAAAACGGAAATTGACTCTGTGCACCAATTTCTCGTCAAAACTATCGGTCTTAAAGGAGGGTTAGTGGGATGTTTATGTATTTTGGATATACCCTGTATGATTGGAATAAGAGGTTCCTCTATTTAAAATACTTATATAGGGAATACTCAGTAGCTCTGGATGGTAAACTCTCTTCTAGTACATTATTCACTCTGTTATACCATCCACTTCCTTTTGTGTAATCAGCTTATAAACTCCATCGTCCATCAACATTTTTCTCATACTGGCAACATAATGTTGATAATCCATTACTACTACACGACCACCCTTATCTGCTGGACGTATAACAATGGTATTATCTGCTTGTAAATTAACAAGTGCCTTATACTCAAAACTTAGTCAGATTATTATATGTCATATGTACATTCCTTGCATTACAGTTTTTATACAACTCTTCTATGCACAGTTTTTTTTTTTCAAAAACCTTGAAAGCCTTTGATATGGTCAACCACCATAAACTGCTCCACTCCCTCACCAACCTCAGTCTTAGCAATCACTCACTAGCCTGGTTCCAGAATTACCTACAAAATAGACAACAAGCAGTTTGATGGGACAAAAACCTGCTCTCACTGCTACCTATTACCACTGGAGTCCCACAAGGGTCCATTTTAGGTCCCCTACTATTCTCCATCTTCAATAATGATCTTCACGGCATCTGCCAGACCACAACCATAATACAATATGCTGACGACTCAACATTAGTCTGCTCAGCCAATAACTGCTCAATATCACCCAAAAGGCATTCCAAACTACTGAAACCAGGTTTCTCAACAAAAACCTCCTACTTAACCCAGAAAAGACCAAATTAATGTTATTTAAACCAAACACATCTACTACAATTCCGAACTCATTCAACATTGTGTCCAGAGATAGGACCATCATCTCTCCAGATACACATACTAAACTACTAGGACTGACCAATGATAACCTCAAGTTTGAGTTACATATAAACCCAACTATTAAAAACATCCACAAAAAACTAGGCAGTCCTTCAAAAACAAACCATTTCTAACTCAATCTGCTAGAATACCCATAGCTCAAACCCACCTCCTCTCCCCGCTGTTATACACTGCTCCTATCTTCACCAACCTACCCAAAACTGAAATGGCCAAGCTCAATATATGCTACAAATTGCCAAATTTGTTACTGGTGCCCCCTACTGTGCCCACCACTGTCAGTCACTACAGCAACTCAGTTGGCTTGAATTCCCAAATCTCCTCTCATACCACCAGCTCTCTTTCGCTTATAAACTGTTACTACTTCCTGAAAAAGCAATAGTACTATATAATCTACTTAAACTACAAGCCAATCCCAGACAACTTCGCTCTAGTGAAAAACGTCTAATTAAGGTAACCAAAATCAACAACTCAGCAGGTGACTCCCTAGTCCCTAACTACATAGGTAAAATCTGGAACTCATTACCCTCAGCCGTTACCACTGCCAATTCTACCACTACATTCAAATAATTACTAAAAGAACACCTAATACTCTCCTGGAAATGCCCCTCCCATCCCCCAGGTTGACCCCTTATTTCCCCCCACTTTCCACCCACTATCTTGTTTCCTCTTTTTTCTACACCTTGCAGTTGACCCATACTCTCCTCTACGGTACTTTAATGTCTAGGATTCTGTATATTCCATGTGCTACACTAAACTACTGTATACTTCATATGTCTGCCAACATTAAGGATAATTGTACTACACAACTGTAAACCTATACAATCATATAGAATGTGTTTTTTCCTATGAAACTTACATGTATTAATATTTTTTTTTCCCTCAAAACTGTAAACCTATGGAATACTGTAAAATAAAGTGGGATTTTTTTTTCCTATGAAAGTTCTTGTTATATGTAATTTTTTTCCCTAAGAAAATTTGCTTGTTGTGTAAAAAAATGTTTCTACTTGTTTGTTACATACCTGTAAAGCTTTTCTCCCTGGGCCTCCACTGAAAACAGACATGCATCCAGTCGGAATTTCCCAGTTTACAAATGTAAAACAAACAAAACTTCTAGCAATAGATGATTTATTGGAAAATAAGTACTAGGTTTTCTAAACGAAAATAGCATTTCATCAGATTTAATACTTGCAAAGTTCAACTTTAACATTACATTTCTTACAAAACACTAAGTCCAAAATAAAGTCTGTTACCATTGCTTTCTGAGAAGAAATGAAAGAAAAGCCCTTCTCAAATACTGCTTTTTCAGTCTCAATTAACATTCTTGTTAGAAATGTTCCAAATCAAGGATTGTCCTTGACTGTCCACATTTTCTTTATAGTTGGTGTGTGCTGTTGGTCGATTTCCTGTTTCCTCTTGACCCTTGTTCTGCTCCAGCTCCTGGGGCGATGAAACATGCTCCCCTTTTTCTTGAACATAGGCAGAGGGAATGGATGAAAAACCTACTGCTGTTTACCAACATTCATGCTGTTAGAATTCCCCCTACTGGTCGTAGCTTCAATTTTATGAGCTACATGTGCTCAATGAGTTCACCCTGCTGCCCGTGGTTTATGCTGGCCTCTTTCCTTCTAGCCCCCTGCTGTTGCATACAATTAACAGCCTCCTTGCTAGAGGAATCTCCTGATGGTGCATGCACTGTCTGGTTAGATTCAGGTACAGTACCAAGTTCTATATTAAAAATGCCTTGTTTTAATGCAGGCATCACAATATTAGAACAGGAGGCATTCTGTGTTGCAGATACCTTTTCATGGGTTACTCTGCTGTTCTCTGTTCTATCAACTATCGGCCATCTAAACACATGGCCACTTTTAAAATCATTTCTCTCACTCAATTTTCTTGATTTTGATCTGCAGCTATTTCCTTTCAAAAATACTGAGTCAGTTTAATAGCACCACCATCAAATAGTTCCATAGGAAATTCACTATACAGCTCATTTTGGAGAGAGGTAGCCTTTTGACACAGTGACTCCTCCCTCTGGTCTAAAAAAATCAATTACAAGTCTCATGTAGTTGAAACTCAGCTTTAAGTTCATTTTTTGCCACCTCGTTAATAGTTCTGTATATTCCTCTCCATATGTTGGCATTTTAAAAATACTGAGACCCCTAGGAACTATTTGTAGCTTCAGGTTTGCCTCCATATGATATCTTTGCAATTGCAGCCTTTTTAACTTAAATAACATATTCTCAAGCTGCAGCATTTTATTGTTTAGTGAGGCTATATCAACATATGCCTCTGCAGTTTGACTGCTCAATGAAACAATCTCCCCATTTAAAATGGATTGCAGTCATCTCGTAAATTTTTAGGAAATCTTTCAACATAGGCATTACCTACTTTCTTGCCGGTCTCTGGTCTCAATGTATAATCAAGTTCCACATCAGCATAATCAAGTTCCACATCAGGCACTCCTCCTTCAGCCATTGCTCTGGGTTCTTCTGTAAGATGTAAATGATTAAATCCACAGCACAACGATACACCAGATAGACAGCCTTCTCCACGGAACAACCAACAGGAAAAGCATAAAATGGAGCAGAATAAAACGACGGCCAGCAGTTATAAAAGTAAAATGTCTACTGTAATCCAAACATAAGTGCTTTCACAGTTACAAAGACTGCTTCTTCAGACGATACTATAAGTCAAAATCCTTCATGACTTCATCCCTTAAATACAGTGCTTAATATTCAAATACACTACCTTCCTGATGGCTTGTTACACATTTAAAGAAACACCAACACTGCTACTGCAAAAACAGCTAATACTAAATACATTTAATTTAAACTAGTTGCATTCAAGAATTACTGATGACCCAGAAAACATAATGTAGGGAATTAAAGTATATAACGAATTGTGTACACGTAACACAATGGTATACAGAGAGAGATTATTTTTGATATGCCTTCATTTTGAGAAGGCTATTCATAGTTATAATTAAGTCCTGGAGGCATAGTAGCATTCAAGAGGATCTGCCACCAAAGTTCCTGTTGTTCCAATATGATGTACCGAGGGCCGCCCCTAGGATTAACATCCACTTTCTCTATAATGGCAAATTGGAAGTTATGACCTTCATTTGTGGCATGGTACGTGCTGCTCAGATGGTCACTGACTATAATGAGTTCATTGAAGAATGCAATACTCTTAATACTATGTTTTCCAACAGAAGTTATCCAACACGACTCATCAATGACATTAAGAAGGAAGTTATTCATTAGAGATGTTCAGGCTTTTACATCCTTTTATTACATCCAGTTGATAAAACTTCCCGAGTGGACAACATTCCTGACCCCACAGACTGGTCTCTCACACAGACACCTGGACATTCTATGCAGATATCTAAAAATGTCACTAAATCTAATAACCTTCACATTGGTAATTTTGATTGCAGGCATTTTTTTGGGGGGGTTTTTTTGTTATTAACTGTAACGCTGATAGCAAATACATCTTTGACATCATCAATAAAATTTGCAATTAATTTCTTGCCACAAAGATACCTGTGAACTTTCTGGAGCATGACCCAAGATCATATATAAACATGGCACCAGTTTCAAAAATATTTTTGACAATTTATCTGGTAACTGTATCTCTAATAACGGCAAAATGTGGCACTTGTACACAATACCATTATATATATTGTGGTGATGACGTCCTGCTTGGCAATAAGAAAATGAAAATACCATGATGATTTAACTACTACTATACTTCAGGGGTCATACATGCAGTTGTGTGCTCCTGCTGTCCAGTCTATGTAGGCAAAACAGACTGCAAGTTGAAACAATGCATATATGAACACATATACGACATTACAAAAGCCAAGTCAACCAACTCTCTGTATAAACATATTACCATAAATGAAATGGAGGTCATAATTTCCAATATGCCATTATTGAGAAATTGGATATTAATCCTAGGGGTCACCCTTGATCCATTATACTGGAACAACAAGAACTTTGGTGGCAGATTTTCTGGAATGCTACTATGTCTTCAGGACTTAATGAAATTATAAAAAGAAGTTACTACCATAATGTTCCATCTGAATAGTTGTACTTCATTTGTCTTCAACATGTGGGTTACAGATCCGTAACGGATCTGACTCAGTTGCATATCCAGCATCTGATCCAAGCTCAAAGCTCCTAGCCTTACTCATAATGCCCCTGTCTCCTTCCTCCCTTTAGATCGAGTTTGCTGTCAAACCTGTCAGTTATACCTGACCCAACCAGACCTTGCCACTACTGGCAACCCAAAAAGGACCAGAGCCAAGCATGACAAAGGACATCCCTAAGGTGTCCGACTTCCACATACCTTTGGCCAACACAGTTCTAACAAGGTCAGGGGAAGGAGGGGGGGATGGTTGAAGACAAATGAAGTACAACTACTCAGATGGAACGTTATGATGAGTACATAACTTCTTCATCGGAAGTAGTTGACTTCATTTGATCTTCAACCTGTGAGACAGAGTCCCCAGCTACCAAACATCTGGGTGGCCCTCATGGAAGGATATTCCAGAGCACGGTGGAGCCAAAGGATGCCCTGTTCCAGGATGCAATATCTTCTTTATAATGTGATATGAAGGTATGAGAAGAGGACCAAGTAGCTGCAAAACAGATATCATCCAATGACACTCGAGACCAAAATGCCGCTGAAGTAGCCATTGATCTGGTCGAATGTGTTTTACCTAACCTGGCGGAGAAATTCCCCTGACAGAATACATCTGAATAATACACTGGGAAACCCAGCAGGCAATAGTGACTTTGGAAACTGGTTTCACTAAAAATGGTTTTGACTAAGAGGCGAAAATTTGATGAGATTTATCAAAGTATTTTGTCCTGTACAAGTAGAAACGTAAATGCCTAAGCACATCCAACAAGTGTAACTTGTATTCTCCTTTGTTCTGGCAATTTGGAAAGAAGACTGGTAGACTGATCATCTGATTAATATTGGCCTCTGATGCTACCTCGGGAAGAAAAGATGGGTTAGTAAGCAAACATACCCTATCCTTATGAAAAACCACATAAGGGGCCTTGATTGATAATGCCTGGAGTTCTGATACCCTCCTGGCAAAAGTAATGGCAACTAAAAAAGCTGTCTTCCAGGATAGAAACTGCAAATCTACTGAAGCTGCAGGTTCAAAAGCAGGCAAGACTAAAGCCTGAAGAACCAAAGTAAGGTTCCATGGAGAAGTGGATCCTTCAATGGGGGTCTTAGAAGGAAGGTACCCATAAGGAAGGTCTTGCGAAGCTTGGAAGAAGCCAACAAAGTCATATTTTCCCCCACACGAAAATTAGAAATTGCAGCCGGTTGGACTTTGACTGTGGACGAACTGGCACCTTGTTGAAAAATCCCCACTAACAATTCCAACACCGCAAAAACTGGAGCAGAAAAAGGATCCAATGCACACTTCAAACCATATAGAAAAACGTTTCCACTTGCTATGGTAGACCCTCCTGGTGGAAATCTTGTGAGCCCCCACCAGAATGCTTTTTACAGAAAAAGATAAGTCAGGAGTCCTAATAATCATGGGAACTGGAGCAGGCAAGCTGTGAGCTTCAGACTGCCCAGGTCTGGATGGGGAATCCCAGAGGGATGAGAAATGAGATCCAGAACTGAAACCAACGTCCAAGGTGGAGATATTAGATGAGACCACAGAGAGGGAAACCAGACTTAGCGAGGCCAGAATGGGGCAATGAGGATCACGAAGCTCCCCAGCCTGCGAGCTTTCTGAAGACATTTTGTTATCAAGGGCAGAGGAGGATAAGCATACAGGAAACGAGGAGGCCAGGCATGAATCAGAGCATCTCTGGGGGCTTTCCCCTGAGGGGGGCTTCAGAGAGAAGAACTCGCTGCATTTCGCACTGAAAGGAGATGCGACTAGAGCGCAGCAAGGCTGGTCCCACTTTTGAAAGATCTGTTCCGCCACTGAAGGATTCAGAGACCACTCGTAAGGCATCAGGATGCATCTGCTGAGCCTGTCCGCTAGACTGTTGCACTGTCCCAGAATGTACATTGCCACCAGAAAACAGCCGGTGGAGATCGCCCATTCCCACACTCTCATTGCTTCGTGACAAAGGGGGTAAGATCTTGTTCCCCCCGTTTGTTGATGTACCAGACCACTGACGTGTTTGTCTATCTGGATGGCAACTGTCACTAGGGGAAGATAGGCATGTAGAGCTTGTAACGCGAAAAGCACTGCCCTCATTTCCAGGATGTTAATATGAAAACTGGTCTCGGATGGGGATCACATGCCTTGAACTGTCTTTCCAAAGCAGTGCTCCCCCCACCCTAGCTGGGAGGCGTCTGTAGTCACTGCGGCCTTGGGAAATGACTGGAGAAAAGGACGTCCCCAAACTAGGTCTGGGGAATAAATCTACCACCGAAGAGAATCCCTAAACACTCGGGAGATACGAACATGATGAGACAATGGCAGATCTAACGAGGATCATTGAATGGCAAGAGTCCACTGAATAATTCGCATGTGAAAGTGGGCTAAAGATAGAAGACTGACAGTGGCCACCATAGACCCCAACGCCCGCAGAACTGCTTCTGCTGTCAGAAATTGGACTTGAAGGACATAAAGAACATGTAGCTTCAGGCTGTGTAGCCTGTCTGGAGTAAGGAAAACTTTTGTCTGAATAATGTCTAATTGAGCCCCAGTGAAATCTAAGGTCTGAACTGGGACCAAAGATGACTTGATGAGAATGACGGTGATGCCCAACCTCTGCACTAGTAGAAGGAAGTAGTCCCTGGCTTGGCAAAGTTGATGCTCAGAAGGGGCAGCGAGGAGCCACCATCCAGGTAAGGGAAAACCTGAATACTCTGAAGTCTCAGATGAGCCATTACTACAGCCATCACTTTGGGGAACACCCTGGGGGCTGTGGTGAGACCAAAAAGGAGAGCTCTGAAATGGTAATGACTGGCTCCTAGCCAGAAGCGGAGGAATCTTCGAGAGCGCCTGTTCATCTTGATATGACAGTACACGTCCATTTGCCTGCAGAAAGGGCAGGATGGACTGGTGTGTGACCATCTAGAATTTTGCTTTGTCTACTGACAGGTTCAAGGTGGATAGATCCAAAATGGGTCTTAGGTCCCCCGTTTTCTTTGGCACTAAGAAGAACCTGGAATAAATGCCTGACCCAGACTGGTCAAGGGGACAGGTTGGATGACTCATTTTCTTAGCAGGTTTTCAATTTCTAGTGCTGCTTCCTCCCTCTGCGCAGATGGAATGTCTGGGAGGTGTTTTGGTGGTAGGGACGATTCAAGGAACGGGACTGAATAGCCTCTGGATACGATCTGCAACACCTAACGATCTGTTGTTATGGTCTCCCATTCCACTGGATGTAGTGATAACCGCCCCCCCCCCCCCCCGAGTGCCTCCAGAGAAGAGCAACTGGGCAGCCCTTCAGGGCTGCTGTGTGGGTCTCTCTGAGAATGGTTCTTGAGACCAGCAATTATTCGGACCCCACTCTGCCCTAGGGCGGCATCTATCAAAACCCCCTCTGCCTCTGGGAGATGGTAAGTCCTGAGTGTCTCGGGAAAATGCCTGAGACTACCGGAACCACATCTTCTTAGCCCCTCGCTGATTCCTAGAAAAGGATCTTTGAAAGGGGGAGTGGATCCTGATGGAAGAGAGTGTCTTCCTGTCCTTCTCACTCTGGACCAAAGTCTCGCGTATTGACTTCCCAAACAAGGAGGAACTGTCGTATGGGGCTTTGGTGAACAATGTCTTGAAGGGTTCCGAGAACTGACACAGCCAGAGCCAGGCATGTCGCCGGATATCAACTCCTATACCGGCTGCCCTAGCGGCTTCCTCAGTAGCATGGGAGAGGGAGACACATGGAGGTGTTACTGATTGACTTCAGAGCATACTCATACGAGCAGAAAAAGTCTTCTTGTCTCTCACCAACATGGACTCAGGGGTCGACTCAGTGATCTCCTTAACAAGGTCTCACTGCAGCCCTATCACACATGCCATGTAATTCAGCTCTCTTACTGAAAAGGTGGCTGAAGTGTAGACCCGCTTCTCGAATCAATCCAATGCCCTTGACTCTCAGTCAGGAGGATGGACCGAAGAGCTCTCCGAGCAAGCTCTTTCTTTGTGGTATCTGCCACCATCATAGTATCAACTAGGGACCCTTTGTTCCAGAACGTCCTATCCAAAGTGGGGGGGGGGGGCTAAGGACTTTATCTGGGCACTTTGGGATGGGCTCCACCGTGTCCAGTTCCTTCCATGCCCGAGATGTTATAAGGTCCACAAAGGGATCCACGGGTGGGAACACCCAGGAAGTAGATGGGCCTGTGGCAAATGCCTCAATGAACACTGATTCATCTGAAGTGGGTTTTTGGGCAGACCACCCCCCTCTCTGATAGAGGAGTTCCATAATGTCTCTACAGGAGACATCCTTGGAAGGTGACTGGGGGAACCTTCCCCATCCTCCAAATCAGTGTCTTCGGTGAGTGACTCTGGTGGGGTGTCTAAATGCCTCCTCTTGCACATATGTTTGCGAGGGATCTCCTCAGTGGGAATCTCTGGGGAGGACTCGCCAATGCCCTGCTGCTCCCAAGTGGGAACTTCTTGAGGCAAAATGGGGAAGTCTGTCCCTAAGATGGCAGGATGGTCAGGACCATACCCAAAACAGAGGGAGTCAGGGTGGAGTCTGAGGACGAGATGGTCAAGGGTCTCGATGAAATTGAGAGAATCCTCTCCACCACATCAAAGGCCAAAGGAGAATGGACATCCTCAGAAAGGCCACTAGGAGCAGTTCTGCTATGACTCTATGGGGGAGTCAGAGCCGAGACTCCAGGAGCAGACATGCCGAGGGGAAGACTGCGCTCCAACACACTCGGAGCTGACAGCAACACCTCGGATACGATGCCAAGGCTACGGCTCCAAGAGCTCGTCTGATCAGAAATTCTCAAGGCAATGGCCGGCATCCCTCAACCCAGAGGGTCCTCGGATCCATAGGCTCCGAAACCAAAGGCCGGATCAGAGGAGGAGTGATTGGCGTAAAGAAAGACTGAGCGCTCCTCGCTCCGGAGGGAGACGGGGCAGGCAAGACCATCATCTGAATTTGGGTGCAGATAAACTTCCACATCATCTTGTCCATCTCTGCTTCACTGAGGCTCTGGGTGGAGTGGGAGGATGAGGCTACCAACACCAGTCTGGAGTGCCAGTGAGGGGAAGCCTGCATGGTTGACTGGATCCGTGATCCCTCCAACTCGGTGGAGAATCTGGGAGAATGGAGACAGGGAGATCCTGGTCTGGTATCTGGCCTAACTTTCAGTGGAGGGCCTGCCAGAGCAGAGCGGACAGGAGACCGCTTCCTCGACCTTTCCTTCTTAAAATTCTCCCCTTCTTCGGACCTCTTAAGGGCAGTTTGAGTCCCAGAGGTTGGGGAAGAGGTAGAAGTTGGCGCTGCACCTGATGCAGGGGCTACAGTCTCCAAAGAGGGAAGTAGGCCTTTTAGGATGAGTTTGTACCTCCTGTCCTTCAGTGCCCTGGGATTAAACCCAGCACAGATAGGACAGGAGGTTAGTAGATGGGCCGCCTCAGACACACCACGCACAGAGTGTGGCCATCAGCTGGAGAGAGCTTATGGCCACACTCTGTGCACTTTCTGAAACTTAGCTTATGTGTTTCAGTCATATCCCAAGACAGGCCTAGAACACACACACACACACAAAACAAACACTCCGGTATAGAAAAAATTGGAAAGAAAGGCAGAGAAGTGTTTTTTTTTTTTTTTTTTTTTTAATACCGATGACTGCGCGAGGGAAGGTAAACAGTAAAGCTAGGAAGAAATAGCTAAGGAAGGTAGCAAGAGTACAATCCACTCACTTACCCCAAAATGACTAGGTAAGAGCTCAGACCATGATGCTTACTTTTCAGCGGCAAAAGAAATCTGAAAGGAGGAAGGAGACGGGGCATTATGGGTAAGGGGAGGAGCTTTGAGCTCGGATCAGATGCTGGATATGTGGCCGAGTCAGATCAATTACAGATCCGTAAACCACAGGTTGAAGATCAAATTAAATCAACTACTTCAGATCTATTAATAGGCTCTCAAAATGAAGGCATATCAAAAATAATATCTCTATATATATAGCATTGTGTTATGTATTACACATTTCATTATCTACTTTGATTCCCTACATCAAGTGTTCTGACTCATCAATAAATCTTATTTTCATGGTTATCTTTATGTTTATTTTCATGTTTATTTCATTTTATTTTCATTCTTTAACAGTGCAATGTATAGGTTTTATATTGCTCACAGTAAGTAGATATTTAATGTTTCCAGCATTTAGTTATATGACTTTTTGGTTAATGCATTTCAAGTCAGTGTCACACTATATAATCAACTAGTTTGCCTTTATTTAGTTATGTTGCAACATGGGTACCTTATCATTGTATGTCTCTAATTCTTTGGCTCCAAATTCAAAATTTTCACATGATAAGTTTGTATAAAAAGCAGTCATATGACCAACTACTTCGGCTGAAGAAGTCTTAATTAATTATATTGGATGAAAGAGCTTATTTTTAAATTTTTTGTTACAATTAAATTCAGATTTTAACTGGATATTCTATCTTGGGCATTTTTTCAGTTATACGTTCAGGATACATTTTTTGCTTGGAAGCTGTGCTTGCAGCTCCTGTGTAGTTACTGGTTTTAAAGTTTGTTTATTCTTCAATGTTAACTATTAGCGGTTGAGGCTCATCTACAAACTAACCTTGTCATAATTAAGTCTTCATAAATATCTCCATTTGTACTCTTATTGAATTTCATATTCTTCTGCTTTACACAAAGTTTTATAACATTTCAGAACTAGCTCTAATACCGCTACTAGATCTCTGGTTATTTTTCTTGTTATAGGCTCTCTAGGCTTGGTGATGACCCTTCCTAATTTCTGTTGCATAAGTCATTTTGCAAAACATTTTTGTACTCTGCAACTGTTATCAAACAATAGTTGCTTAACAGCAATCTTTCTTCACTCATGCAAATAATTCAAATACTCTTATTTTCTCTCTACCATTCTACAGTTGCACCTTGTCTTGTTCTATGAGATTTCCCTTATTCTGCAATAATTTAACTTTTGTCAGCCACTCTAAAGAATTCCTATTACTTCCCAACTACATCTCTTTCTCCTTTATTTCTACCCTATTTTTAAATTGTGTTCTCATTTTATTCCACTCCCTGGCTATCCCTTCTGAAGCAATTTCTACCTTCTCCAATAACGACAGAAAAATTTCTGTTACCAATTCCTTAAATTCCTCTCTTTATAACAGGTAGACAGAAACTACCAGTGTCTCATTTTACTTAATTACCGGCATTTTTATCTTAGTTTTTATCTCTGCATGATCTGAAACAGTTATTGGATAGAAGTGGAAGCTTACAGTCAAATGCACATGTTCCTGTGTAATATAATTGTTATCCAGTTTAATCCAGTTATTATACCTTTGGGAATAAGGTTCCATGTTCGGCAACCAAAATTAAAAAAACGCAAATGGCTAAATACTGAACAGTAAACAATGAGTAAGAACATTAGCAAACAACAACTTCTATGAAAATAAATTCATTGAATGGCCATGGTTTGCCAACAAACAGGAAGTAATGTGACACATAAGGTAAGTGCAAAGAAACTTTTGAAATTTGTCCTATTCCCCACTGTGTTATGATCTCGGAGTAAGTATATATATATATATATATATATATATATATATATATATATATATAGGTTCATAGGTAGGTAGGTACTAGGCTATTGGCCCTAGGGCCTATACAAGCCTAGCCAAAAATGTACCCTGGCTTTCGCCACCCAAGAAAATTATTTTCCTGTGCCCCTGTCAAGCAGAACCACAGATGTGATCCCCAGGGAGAATTTCCTATTACCCATTAAGTTAGGGGGGAGTGTGGGGGGTGTAGTCCCCCACCTTGGTTGGTTGTGTTTGTGATGTTGGCCAACTATGGCCATTTGATGAATTTATTTTTCTAGAAGTTGTTGTTCAGTGATGATTGTATTCCATGTTTATCATTGGGTATTTAGCCGTTCCTGTTTTTTTAAATTAGGTAGCCACAGACCCTAGGAATAATATGTATTTTCTGTCCGAGTTCCTACTACTGAATTCATGTCTTCCATATCAAATATTTTTGTAAATGTATTCAATAATCTACCATATTTTGTTATACTTCCTTTCTAGATCCCCTGATGCATCGTCACTATTACAAATCAAGTTCCAGTCCATCTTATATGTCATATTCCCTACTGAAAGCTAATTATTTCTTCCAAAACTTTCTTAATCTCCATAATAGCAGCTTTGGTGAAATATAAATACATCCCAGCATAATCTTCCTTCTCAATAGCCTTTTAGAACCATAAATCTACCATTACTGTTCTTCCCTCTCTTCTTTCAGTATTGGAGCCTCTCTAACATTCAGTATTATTACTACTCCTTCTTTTCTCTGTACTGGATTTTCTGCACAATATCCATCCTGAAATTGTTTCTTTGACAAATTCACATGCTCAATTCTTTCCAAATGTGCTCCCTAAAGCACTGATATTTGGATTTCTTAATATAACTCAATACACTTTCCTGTCTATACATGAAAGGACATTTACATTCCAAGCTAATATGGATAGAGTAGCCATTATGATAAAAAGTTACTGTTCCACTGTAATATACATTATGGGGTGTTTTTAGTTATATTTCCAACTTTTGTCTTACATGCACACACTGTTTGGCAGGCTATTTTATACAGCTATTTCTTCTCATCTCCATCTGAACCCAAGTCACATGTTTCAAGACTTTTTGTTTTAATGAAAACCCACAAACAAAAAAATTAAATACATTTTCAGAACACTCCTTTCCCCTGTTAACTTAACAGCCACATACATCTTCAAATTTTTAAAACATGAAGCTTAACCCCCCACCCAATAGTAGTAACAATTGTCCAAATCAACAGCTACACTCCCAGTAACTAATCTAAAATTAAGGTTACCCTTGCTAAAGCGCATGTTACAGCTGTTCCATTAAATGCATTAAAGTATTCAGCATGCTAGGGACGCTACAATCTCTTATTCATGTACCATAATTTACAACTTTAACTTTCAATGAACTGCTTGCTATTTTCCACTTAATTTTGCATTTCCTTCAGCAAAGGATGCTCAGAACTGTCAGGATTGTCTGCACCTGCAAACAGCTTATCTTCATGTAAAGGTAGTCAGCAATGACAAAAAAAACATCATCTTTACAAATGTATGAAGGAATCTTTGTAATTTTCAATCAAGAAAAGAATGTACAACTGTCTTCAGATGCAAACTTCGACTCCCACTGAGAACATTTCCTAATGGAAAAAACAAGCTGAAGTCTTTGCAGATGCAAAGAACTTGGCATATTTTCAAGGCTTTCATTGTTTTATTTTTCAGGAGTTCTTACTTATAAAAATCTACGTTTATAGCTTCAATCTAGACATCCAGCCTTGCAAAAACAAGAGAAATTATCATAACTCTACCTATAGTATTATCTTAATTCTACATACAGTATAATCAATGCACCTTTACAATCTTTTATTTGAGATCATATATTCTTCAAATGTTTCATTTGAATCACCAGTGAGTACATTTGACTTATTTTCCTCTAAATTACTGGAAGACATTTCTGAACAGCTGCAGATTCTTCTCAAACAGGGGAAGACGAGCCTGAAAGAGTCAGTAAAGTTTTCAGAGAACCAAAAACAAGAAAACAAATCACTGATAGTATGCACAAGCCATACCTTTAAACTGTCTAGATGTTTGCCTCATATTTTTGGTTTGTTCCTCATAAACTTTGCAGTATTCTGGCAAATCACTGAGGACTGAAGTCACTAATTAATGGCATATACTTGATTTTCAGACGTTATATTCTTCAAAATGCATGTTAACACAAATCCTTTATTCAACCATTTTAAATTTATAAGAATATTTAAAAAATGTTCCCTATTTTTAGACTTTTGTCTCTCACACTGATTATTTTAGACTCTATCCAGATTTCTTGTGCTAAGAAGTTAAGAGGTATGGAACAAGTACGTTTTACCCCTATACATAAAACCTAAATAAACAGCAGGAAAAAAGAAAAACTAATATTTCTTACACGGTTGTTCAAACAAGCATGTACACAGAAAGTTCCCCTGACAAGCAGTGAAAGTTCAAGATTTCAAATGAGTTTCCGAATCCTAGCAAAAGACAAAATAACCCCCCCACAAAAAAAAAAACATGTTTTTTTCAAATAAAATTAGTTTAGTGGAAGTTTTTCCCTAACAGGATACTTATCTATTTAGCCATGAAGGATTGCTAGCCATCCCATAATTCCACCAGGCCCAACAAAGGAACACACTTTTGTGGCAAGAAAGCAAAGAGTTTTTCCACTCTAATTGTCTTTTATATGGGACACCTGTCAATCTCCTGACCATTAGTGCACATGAAGGACATCCTTTACCTTTGAAAGGCTGGCTTATAGCAGTGGGCTACGATTCATACAGGATAGGCTACAGCAACAGTGATCTACTGCTGAACATAGGATAACTGATAAATGAATATGCAGAGCAGTAGAAAGTAAAACAGGAATTTTCAGCAGTTCATATTGACATTAGGATGAAATTCAACAACCCAATGACTGCAGTGAAACTTACAGCGGAGAAGAAGCTAGAAATGAGGACAGAGTCCAACTGGGCATTCCTAGACTTGGAGAAAGTATACGACAGGGTCCCAAAAACATATATGGGTAGTTCTTCAATGGTTCAAAGCCACAGAAACATTGGTAGAATTACTGCAAGTTATGTACAAGGACCTAATGACACAAACACGAATAACATTCAGACTGACAGAAGGGTTCACAGAGGGATTGAGAGTACATCAGGGTTCATCTTTAAGGCCACTGCTATTCATACTGGTGAAGGACTACATTAGCAATCAGGTTAGAGGGGAAAAATCAACAGAGCTGCTATATGTAAATGATGTGGCATTAAAAGCAGACTCTGAACAAGGAACCTAAGCAAATGATAGGGGAATGGAATGCAAAGCTGAAAGTACATGGGATGTAATAGAGTGCAAACAAGACAGTTGCCATCGCAGCAAATATGGTAGGAGGTCAGAAGAAGCTGAAAAATGGGACAAAAAGGAAAACAGTGAAACAGGTTAACAGCTTCAAGTACCTACAAGGGGGTGGTTGAAGAGAAAGGAAGCCTGAATGAGGACATCAGAAGTAGAATTAGAGGGACTGCAGCCATCTGGCATGCAGGCCAATGGGTAGTGTGAGACAAAAGAATGCTGAAGAAGCTAAAAAGTAGTAAGGTGTATAAAACAGTGTTGCGAGTAGTGCTGCTGTATGGGATAAACATCACGGCAGTGAAAGCAGAATGGTTGATGGTGATATTGATTAAGTATCTGAGAAGGGTGGTAGGATGCACATTGTGAGACAGACAGAAATGAGGACATCAGCGCAGAAGCCAAAGTAGTTACAATCGCAGAGGTCAAAGAGAACAGATTACTATGCTTCAGGCACATGTGCAGGAAAGCAGAAGACAATCTGGTGAAGAAAATATGGAGCAGACAAGAAGGCAAGCGGAAACAAGGGTGTCCAGCAAAGAAGTGGATAGATTGTATAAGAGAATACATGAGATAGTCAGATGTTACTGTCAAAGAAGGTAAGCGAGTGGCACTGAATCAAGAGAGAGAGAGAAAGTTGATGTGACAACCTGACCCTGTGGAAAAAAATGGAAAAAGTGTGACTGATCATGATAACTTAGCATAAAAAATAGCTAGAATCAATCATCTTCAAACCACCCCAACTAAATTTCCCTCTTGATGCTGAATGACAGGGTTTTCAGAGATTCTTCATCAGTCACCAAGGTCTTTGCCTATTTCACACAAACTGTACAAGATTTCAACAAACCTGTTTAATGAAGATTAGAAGCTTTAGTTATTTAAATTCCCCTGGTCAGTCTACCAAACACTAAACAACTAAAAATATTATGAAATTTCAGAAGTCATAACGTTTCTATAAAAATAAAAGTACTTGACTCTCTTCTACCAAAAATGAAGTAAAATGCTTGCTATCTTATTTAGATATATTCAGTTATATGAATTCTGACTTTTATCTTACTTGAAAAAATTTTCATACATAAACCTAATGCTAACCTTGCTGCTCCTAGTAATTACCATCCAATCATCTTAGTTAATGTTGATTTGAAAATTAATGCTAACGATAGCAGATCAATGACATTACAGTTGTGTAAGTAAACTTACCAAAGCAGCAGATGTTTGAATGATCACTGCTGCAGTAACCTTAGCTATAGGGGTTATATCCTGCCAAGGATATAACAGTAGGCCAGTTTCCAAAACTTCAAGGCACCTTCCACACACCCAAACGGTCAGGCAGCCCAAGCAGAGCGGACTAAAAAAGAAGTTTGGCTGCCAAGCCCTTCAGAGTTTCCTACCAAAAGACAGAGGGAGGCAGAGCCCTGAAAGGACAATCCTGGGAAGAACATAAATATCGACACCCTAGCATAAAAACACACCAGAAAACAATGGGGATGGAGGGAAGGAGCGAATACTGCAGCAGTGATCACTTGGACATCTAGTGTTACGGTAAGTTACTTACACAAGTGTGCTATGTTCAGCATATTGATCACTGCAGTAGTAGCCTTAGCAATAACGTTAAGATTACCCGAGCTTACTACACTGGGAGTTAGAAGGAAAAGAATCAAACAGCCCCTGCAGAATGGTCCTAGCAAATCCTGATCTAGATCTATAGAAGGAATCGAGCTTATAGTGCTTTGTGAAAGTATGTACAAAGGACCATGCTGCAGCTTCTAGAACAGTCCGACAATCCAACCCTTTCCAAAAAGCCACAGATAAAGCCAAGGCCCTAGTACAGTGGGCCATGACCCTGCCTGAAATTGTTTTGTTGTGGTGAGTATAACAAAAGTTAATAGCATTAGACAACCATTTGGAAATAGTCTGTTTTTGACAAAGGTTGCCCCTTCTTCTTACCTTCACCAGAAATGAACAACTGATGCAAAAATCTGAAAGATTAAGTTCTGAAGTTAGCACTTGAATTGTCTGTGGGCATCCAAGGTATGACGTATCCTTTCTCCTTTATTTCTGGGTTCAGGAAAGAAAACAGTGAGATGCATAATTTAGCTTAAAGTAAACTCAGAAACCACTTTAGGCATAAAACAAGGATTATTTCTTCAAAGAAACCCTGTCAGTGTGGAAAATGGGATAAGGTTGCCTCATCTTAAGAGGTTGCAACTCAGATACCCTTCATGCAGCGGTCAGAGCAATCAGTAAAACTGTATTCCATGTTAAGAACCTCAAGGCAGCCAGGTTGGCTGGTTCAAATGGAGCAAGTGTTAGCTTCAGCTTCTTTAACACAAAATTAAGATCCCAAATAGGGGCCACCTCTTTTCTTGGAGGCCTCTTATGCAAAACCACTTTTAAAAACATTCTGAAATGAGACATACTGAAATGACATAAAACTTAACACTGACAGAAGAGTAAGAAAGGCCATAAGATAGTAACTCGCACAAATATTGTAAAACCATACAACTAGCCCTGAATGGGTGCTGACTGTGTTGTTGTTGTTGTCAGCAACTACAAGACCTTTTCCATTTGCTAATATATGATTTTCTAGTAGCAGACTTTCTTGGATCCATTATTACCTGCTGCAAATCTTCACTAAACAGATGCCTGGCCTGAAATGATTTAAGCCCCTCATGTCCAGGCAGTAAATTATAGTTGATTAGCATTGGGGTGCATCAGACACCCCTGTTATGTGAGTAGAGTCAGTCTGAGATAAAGCTTTGTGGTAATTGCCCCAGGCCATTTCTGAAAATAAGGGAGAACCACAGCTACCTACGACAGAAGGGAGTCACCACACTGACCTAGGGGATTCCATTTGAATCTTGAGAAGTACCCTGGATATCAGAGGAAAGGGTAGAAAAGCAAACAGGAACACTCCTCTAAATGGAAAAGAAAAGGCATATGTCTTCTAGGCCTTCTTGCATGGAGTTCTAGAGAAGAATCTTACCAGCTGATTGTTCAGAAAGGAAACAAATAGGTCTATGTGAGGAACTGCCCACAGATTAATCAAATCTTGAAGATCTCATGATCAAGTTTCCATTCAGGAGGGCCTGGTGTTGTACTGCTCAGTTTATCTTCCACAGAGTTTTTCTCTGACACAATGTAGGATGCCTGTAAAGTGAAATTGTGCTGTGAAACTATATCCCAAGCTAACATGGCTAGTCTGCATAATTGATCTGGCTCCACCTTGCTTGTTGAACCCAGCACACCATCAACTACAGCATAGTGCATTAGCCCTCAAGACCATATGACTGTGGTACTGTCTGTAACAACTTGAAGAGGTTCCAAGGACAAAGATGGTTCAGACAGTTGAGTGCCTTGATCAGGACAAGGATCTCTTTTATATTTATGTGCTCGCATCTGTCCTTGGTGTCTCACACACCTTGCAATATGATCCCTCCTGAAACTGCTCCTCAAGCAAAGTCTGAGACGTCTGTGGTGACTGACTGCTTCAGAAGAGACAGAGAAGGGGAGACCTGAATTTAGGAATATTTGCTGTCTCCACCAGGTAATCTTTCTACTGACACACCCAAGCTTTGGAATTTGAAAAGACAAGGAATGCTGATGCCAATACCAAAGAGACTTCAGATACTACTGTATCTTTCTCATGTGGAGTCTTGGAAGAAGCTTTGCCAGGGTTACAAGCTTTTTTCTTTACTATAAATCAGGCAAGTTGCAAGGCTCTTTGTTCACTTACAGAGAACTCTGCAATACTTTTCCAAAGTTTCAAATGCATTTAAAGCCATTCAAGCTATGATAAGAATATTTTCTTTAAGTGCTCCTGTACTTGCTTTATACAGAGATCACTGCTGTTTTTGAGCATTTTGAAGCATGAATTTTGTGGCAAAAATAAGTCATTTCTCTGTTTGTTAGCTTTTCTAGTCTGTGTGCCTCCTTCATTTCCTTGCAGAAGGGTAAATTAGCCAAGGACTTGGTTGTCTGTGATTTTGTTGTGCTTTTACATTTAACAGATTTTGGGGTCAGACATCTTGTGGCAGAAGGTGTTTACCTGGTCTCTCTGAATTAGGGTGCACTGCTATTTGTTCGTCTGTTGTTTTATCTGCACTTGAGAGCTGCTTTTGCTGTGGTTTTATATTAACAGATTCCAGGGTCAAAGATCTTAAGCAGGTGGTTACCTAGGCTCTCTGAGTTGTGAAACACTGGGAGAAGCTCAAAATGTGGTTGTTTGCTAGATAGAGGGCATAGGAGTCAGTTCACAAGCATTTTTCTGTACTATAAATCAGGCAAGTTGCAAGGCTCTTTGTTCACTTACATAGAACTCCACAACACATTTCCAGTGTTTCCACTGCATCCAGAGGCATCCAAGCTAAGAATATTTTCTTAATTAACTTAATTTGTACTTGCTTTATACAGTGATCACTATTGTTTTTGAGCATTTGGGCAATCACTGTCACTTCTCTGTTTGTTGGCTTTTCTAGTCTGTGTGCCTCCAAATCTCTTTGCAGAAGGGTAAATTAGCCAGGGACTTAGTTGTTTGCTGTTTAATCTGCACTTGAGAACTGCCTTTGCTGTGCTTTATATAAAGAAATTCCATGGTCAGACATCTTGTGGTAGAAGGTGTTTATCTTATCCCTCTGAGTTGGAAAGCACTGCAGGAGGCTCAAAGAGTGGTTATTAGAGGGAAGGCATAGGAGTCAGTTTTCAAGCTTTATTTCTTCTGTGTGGAGATTTCCATCAAGCCTCAGCAGTTAGTAGTACCTCATATGTGGCAAATGCCTAGACAGTAAAATTTACCTATAAGGTTCTTGTGAAAAAAATAGCACTACCATATTCTAGCATTATATAAAATACTTCCCTTAACCCCAGAAACTACCCTAGGAGACCCCTGTAAAAAACAATCCTTAATCTTAAATTGCCAGCCCCATTACAGGACTAGAAAAGCTCATTCACACTCTGCCATAGATTGCTGTGAGGGAAAGGGTAGTTTGTGTTTGCTTTCTTGTATTTTGTATTACTTCACTGCCTTCTTCTATTTACCATATTGTGGTTCATTTTCCACACACTGTTTTTTACATGTATTCTGCTTTTAACTGCATACTTTAACTCAGGGAACACAGCTGTATCTCTTGTGAGTCACACAGAAATTCTATGTTCCCCCACCTTCCCACTCTGGTGGTGGTGTGTTTTTAAACTCAACTGTCTTTCTAGCTGACTGTGCTTATGTTAATTTGACCCCATACTTCCTTCCTTTTCCTGTTTCACTGGCTATTGCAGCCACAAAAATATTGTTTTGTGAAATCACTCCCCTGCGGCTATTTAAATTTATTGGCCGTCCCAATGTATTCCATAGTGTCAGCATAAAAAGTGCCCACACCTCCCAATCTATCTTGTCTTTTAAAATGTGTGGCTCTACAATTAGATAAATAAATCTTAAGTCTTGATTTCCTGTGGTCTACCTAATTTCAGAATATCTCCTTAAGTACTGCATCCATTAATCATCAGGATCTGCTTATTAGTTTCCCCTCAAGTGTTTGGCAGAGCTCTGAAATTTCACCACTACCTAGTTGTTCACAAGGCAACTAGTTTGCAGTGACAACCACTGCCTCCAAAGCTGCAAACCAGATGCTTCTGACATTACTTTACATTCTCAATGCAACTGTCTAATGAAAAAGGGCATGTTGCCATGTATATGAACCTTCCCACTAC
The DNA here is from genome assembly GCF_019279795.1 of Protopterus annectens. Taxonomy (NCBI): domain Eukaryota; kingdom Metazoa; phylum Chordata; order Ceratodontiformes; family Protopteridae; genus Protopterus; species Protopterus annectens. The sequence continues at coordinate 736,260,922 of NC_056735.1, read as the reverse complement.
AGTATCTCTGTTATCGGTTTGGTGGATATGGGCATCCTGTGACAATGTAAAAACTGTAAACACAAAAGAGGAGCTACTGAAGGCACTAGCAATAGTCCAAAACACGCTGTTACTTAACGTATAAGCAGTTTATTAAAACAGATAACGTTTTCGTCACTCCTCTCGAGCAACTTCTTCAGAAAGTCCTGTCTGTTTTAATAAACCACTTATATGTTAAGTACCAACGTGTTTTGGACTATTGCTAGTGACTTCAGTAGCTCCTCTTTTGTGTTTACAGCGTTTGTCTACTTTACTTTACAATGTAAAAACTGCCTCATGTTTACTGACAACTAGTTCATTCTCAAAAAATGATATGAAATGTGAGAGATGTACTTACACAAAGTCACTAAAGGCAAAGCTCACATAAAAGCACTCCTACTGTCAACCACGTAGTTAGTATTACACACGTTGCACCCATCACACACAGTTCAAAGCAGACACTTAGTCCCAAATGCACTCTTTCAAAACAACACCCAGATCAACACATACAGTCACATCTCACTAAGCCCAAAAGGCAAGCCACTATGCACTCCAACATTCTGGTCATTGGAGATGCCATTGTGAGGCACACTGATGTCCCTCCCACCAAGATGGTAATGAGAAAGTCATGGTCAGTTGTTTATCGGGGCCAGTATCTGGCACATTATGCATGCACTCAGGTAATTGGATGACAAGTACCAGTATGATTCAGTCATACCACATGTAGGTGTGAATGACCTGAGACTTATCTCCTTAGACTATATGAAGAGAAACATCATTGAGCTATTGGAATATGTGCTCCAGGTTGGTATGAGCCTGGCACTAGCACTGAGCACCATCTTAACCAAGGATGATGTCACAATATGAATAGAATATGACTGACTTTAATAACTGGCTTAGTTTCTGGTGTCATTCTAAGGGGGTGCAATATGTCAGCAAGGAAGGAAATGATCAACAGACATGCTGCTTTGCCAGGGATGGTCTGCACCTCTCCCCTCTAGGCTTTCGAATATTAGAAAAATATAGCCCTACATCCCATACTGCCTTTTTTAGGCCAGGCCAAACTGAAAGTACTTCTGACATGGCAAATCAAAACCAAGACATTTCTGACATACCAAATGAAAACCAAGAAAATGTAAACGTGTTAATGCTCAATGCTAGGAGTCTAAACAAAAAAAAAAAATCTACTCCCTACAGATCCTCCTCACCCTAGAGAATGCTCTCATCTGTGTAGTCAAAGAGTCATGGTTTAAAAGCCATGGAAAGCAAACCAGCAGTGCAAGGCTATAATTGCCTTCCACACATTTAGTCAAGCTACTACAGAAACAGGAACTAAAGGTGTAGGTATCTCGATTTACATCAAAAATTATACCTCATGGCTGGTCAAACAGGACAATGCATTTGAGCTTTTCCAAATTAAAATCACCATAGATAAAAATCCCATACCACTTCCTTGCAAGCTATAGGTCTCCCTCTCTCATCCAGGAAACCCATAACATTTATTTAAACTTTTTGGAAGCACCCACCATCCAACCCAATACCATATTCATGGGTGACTTTAATTTCCCCACTATTAATTAGGAATCCTATAGGACACCACATGACAGAGATTCCTGGATTTTGTTAACAAAAGCTTCCTGGATCAGAATGAAAATACACTGACCAGGGGTGCAACTATACTGGATCTGACCCTCACTAATACGGGAGAGTGTTGCACAACCCCCTAATGTAATGTCTTCTCTGGTAAGGTCAGATCACAAAATGGTCTCCTTTGAAGTAAAAAAATAAAACCTAGAACCCCACTAATCCTGGAATATTCAGGAACTACTCTAAAGCTAACTTCCTACCATTAAGTGATTTTGTTGTTGTTTGTCTTTTCGGCTTTTCCCGGTTAGGGGTCGCCACAGTGGAACTCCGGTCCGCTAATGATTGGAAGTAGATTTTTATGGTGCAGAGTTGCCAGCCCGACGCCCAACCTTCAGCGAAGGCACGCCCATTCATGCATGTCTTTCGGAGGCCACTCGACCACGGGGAGGACATGCAGACTCCACACAGAAGGCACTCCAACCGAGAATCGAACAGGAGAACCTCTTGCAGTGAGGCAACAACGTTACCGCTGTACCACCGCAGCTTTTAACTTCCTACTATTAAGTGATAACCTGGCAAAATTTCAAGAACCCATACACCCTGAGAACACTGCTGCCTACAGGGAAAAGTTTACAGAAACTCCATACAGACATGTTAATAGCTAAATAGAGTCCGCTGTACCCATCAGGAAGAAGTAAAGAACTAACTCAAAAAACAAGCCTCCCTGGTGGAAACACATCATCAAGAGACTGCATAACAGGAGGAAGAAAAGCATGGCAAAAATTAGGAGGTGTAGCACCCAACATGATAAAAGCACTCTCTTCAATCTAAACAAACAACTCACAGGTTAAATAAAGTAAACAAGAGCCAAATTTGAGGTAAAACTGGCCTCCAAGGGCAAGAACAACCACAAGGCATTCTTTAGCTATGTCTGCTACTCAAAGGCAATACCAAACTGTGTGCAGAGCTCACTCTAAATGGAGCCAGCTATACTGAGCAAGAAGATATAGCAAACATAATAGCTGACAAATTCAGCTCCAACTTTACCCCACTCTCCCCCTAACCTACCCTCAGGAAATACCATCAAATATAACTCCCTCTACTATCACTAGGAAACTGGTCCTTAATACTGTCTCTAAGGCAACAGCGCTGCATCAGTGAGCTAGTATTCCAGAATGCCTTCTAAACAGCATGAAATATGATCTATCAGGCCATCTAGAAAAAAAAGTAATATACTCACCATAATGTTCCATCTGTGTTGTCCACTTGCATTCTTCTTCAACTGTAGGGTTCAGATCCGATCCTTGGTCCGACTCAGCCATTACTAAAGCTCATGGCAACCAAAAAGCTCTTGAGCTCTTCCATTACCCACAATGCACCAACCACTAACATACTCCAGATCTTGTTTGCTGATTTACATAAAACAGGATATCCCAATACATATTCATGTGTGTGTGTGTGTGTGTGTGTGTGTGTGTATGTATATATATATATATATATATATATATATATATATATATATATATATATATATATATATATATATATACATATATTTAAATACATACACACACACACACACACATATATATATATATATATATATATATACATATATTTAAATACATACACACACACACACACACACACACACACACACACACACACACACACACATATATATATATATATGGAGCTCAACATAAAGGACAGTGGTGTCCTTATAACATCTTGTTCTTCCAGAATCTAACTGTGATAAGAGTTGGGGGTGGGTGGGAAGGAAGTTGAGGAAGAATAAAAATGGACAACACAGATGGAATGTTATGATAAGTACATAACTTCTTTATCTGATGGTGTCAATTTTCATTCTATCCTCAACTGTTGGGAGAAAGTCCCCAGCTACCTAAAATCCAGGATGGACTATAAGGAAGGATATTCCTGAGCACAGTTGAGTTGAGTTGAGCCAAAGGCTGCTCTTCCATCTGAGACCAGATCTATTTTTTAACGAGTGGTAAAAGTATGAGGATTGGCCCACATTGCAATCGCACATATCTCATCCATAGACTCTCTAGATAGAAACACTGAAGAGGTTGCCATGAACCAGCTGAAATGGGCTCTTAAAAGTTTTGTTAAGGTTAGACCCAACTTCTTGTAGATGAATGATATGCAATTAGTCAGTCATCTGGCTAAGGTTACCTTTGCAACCGGTTTTCCCAATTTAGCATCTGCAAAGGACACAAATAATTGATCTTTCTAATTTCTTTTGTTCCGTATAAGTAAAAACTTAATTGTCTGTGACCATCCAACAAATGCAATACCTTTGTTTGTAAATTTAGGAAAGAAAATTGGCAGATTAATGGACTGATTGATACTGGATTCTGACACCACATTAGGAAGAAAAGAAGCACTGGTATATAATATGACTCTATCCTTATGAACGATCAAGTAGGGAGGTTTAGAGGACAATGCTTGAAGTTCTTCTAGCAGAAGTAGTGGCCACTAGAAAGATTGATTTCCAGGTCAGAAAAGTACTGCTGTGTACACTTACTATAAATGTAGATGTTCGAGTGTATTCACTGTTGCAGTCATCATATTTCGGTTATCCCTGCCAGGGTAGCCCTCAGTCAGCCCGAATACCAGAGGCTTAGTATTTCTGTGTTGGTTGCTGTTGCTCCAGGACTGACATCAGGCTGTCAGTAGAATAAAATGAGGCAGCCAACGCCATTACATAAGTTTTTCTTGCCCTAAATGTCAGGAGCCCCCAAGAGGGAGCTAGGTTATGGTGGAAGAACACCACCAGTAGAAAGTAAATACCAATAATTCCTTGTAAGGAGAGAGAGAGAGAGAGAGAGACAAGGGGGATGGAGGGAGGGAAACCAGGACTGCAACAGTAAATACACTCGAACATCTACATTTATGGTAAGTGTACACAACTGTACTATGTTCTTCGTGTTTCACTGTTGCAGTCATCACATTTGGGTTGATTCCCAAAGCTGAAGAAAAGGGTGGAGGCAGTCAAGAAGACTGGGGGCTGGCTAGGATGCCCTGCAAGACTCTGGTGGCAATGCCTGCCCTGGAGTTGGAGAAGATAGGCAGGTGGTAATGCTTGGTGAAGGTATGAAGTGATGTCCACGTTGTAGCCTCCAGGATGTCCCTGGTGGGGACCCCTCCGAGGAAAGCTGCAGAGGTGAAGGTTGCTCTTGTAGAATGTGCCCTGACCCCTAATGGGGAGGTTTCCCATGTTGCTTGTAGCAGAAATGGATACAGTGTGCTATCCATTTGGAAATGGGTGGTTTGGATATGGCTTTGCTCTCTGCTCCTGCAGCAAAGTTGACTAACAACTGATCAGTCTTTCTAATTGATTTAGTCCTGTCTAGATAGAATCTGAGCTGTCTGTGCACATATAGAGAGTGCAGTATCCTTTCCCCCTTGTTTTGTGGGTTAGGGAAAAAGGTTGGCAAATGAATGGATTGGTTGAGAGCCACACTGGGCACCACTTTTGGCATGAAGGATGGGTTAGTCCTCAATGAGACCCTGTCAGCATGGAAAATGATGAAGGGCTCTACAGCCATTAGTGCTTGTAGCTTGGTTACTCTTCTTGCTGAAGTGATGGCCAGAAGCAAGGCTGTCTTCCATGAGAGAAACTTTAACTCTGCTGAATCAGCTGGTTCAAAGGGGAGCAGGTTGAGCTTTTCCAACACAAAGTTTAGGTCCCAAGCTGGGGTAGATGCTCTTCTGGGTGGCCTCAAGTTGTTAGCCCCTCTTAGGAACTGTTTGATGAGAGGGTGTGAGAAAAGAGGTGGCTCTCTGCTGAAATGAGCAGAGATAGCTGAGGCATGAATTTTAATAGAAGAAAAGGATAGACCCCTGTGTAGTAGGTCAGCAAGGTAATCCAGGATGAGAGGTAGGGAGGGCTGTGCCATCCCGGCTCACTTAGCCTGGATCCAGGTGCAAAACCTCTTCCATTTGTCAACGTAAGACTTTCTAGTGCTAGGGCAACCGGTCTCACATATAAAATCTAGAACCTGTTTGCTGAGATTGGCAGCTTGTGCAGTGGTCAGGGAATAAGCCAGGTTGCCAGACTGAAGGTCTGCAATTGGGGATGCATGAATTCTCCTTCCCTCTGGGTCAGGAGTGCTGGGATCTTAGGGAGATGCCATGGTGGCAGAGGTGACAGGCTGTGCAGCAGTGGGTACCAGTGCTGGTGTGGCCAGTCTGAGGCAATCAGGATTGCCCTTGGTTTTTCCTCCCTTATTTTGAGCAGTGCCCTTGTAATGAGCGGTAGTGGGGGAAATGCACAGACTGAGAAGTTGACCCACTGGAAGGATAGAGCATCCACTTTCCAGGCCTTGCAGTGAGGCTCCCTGGTGCAGAACTTGCTGAGCTGATGGTTGGAGTGGGAAGCAAAGAGGTCGACCTTTGGGGTGCCCCATTTCTGAGTTACAATGATGACGGTTCTTTGGTCTAGCTGCCACTGGTGTGGGTCCAGAAGCTTTCTGCTTAAGTTGTCTGCCAGAGAGTTGAGAGAGCCTGGCAGGAATTGTGCTAACTGGTGTAGTTGCATGGCTGAGGCCATGTGCCAAAGGGTCATGGCGAGCCTGCACAGAGGGTACGAGTGAGTCCCTCCCTGCTTATTGATATACCACATCACAGTGGTGTTGTCTGTTTTGATCATTAGAGCCCATGGGGAGAGGAGGGGTCTGAAAGCTGTCAGTGCATGCTGGACTGCTAACATTTCTTTTTGGTTGATGTGCAGATGTATTTGATGTGGGCTCCATTGGCCCTGTATGCACCTGCCATCCAGGTATGCACCCCAGGCATAGTCTGATGCGTCTGTACTGAGAGTCTGGATGGGGTGGGGTTGAGAGAAGGGTAGTCTCTTGTTGTGGTAGCATGCTGCTGCCCACCACAGAAAATCTTTCCTTAAATAAGGTATCATTGGTATAAGAGTTTCCAGGACTTGACAGTGTTGACACCAAAGGCTTTTTAGATACCACTGTAGTTTCCTCATATGCAGTCTGGCATATGGAATGAGTAGAATGCAAGAAGCCATGAACCCCAGAGACTGCAGGATTTTCCTTACGGATAACTGGGGTCTGGTGGCTAGTTGAGAGAAACAGGCTGCCAGGCAGGTTTGCTTTTCTGGTTTAAGGAAAGCCATCTGGGATGCTGTGTCCAAGCTTGCTCCCAGGAATATAATTTTTTGTGTGGGTACTAGTTTGGATTTCTTTTCGTTGACAGTATACCCTAGGGATCAGTAGGTCCTTTACAAAGGCCAGGTGCTTGAGCAGCTTTTCCCTGACTGTCTGCCTGAATTATGCAATCGTCTAAGTATGGGTAAATTTAAATATTTCTTTGCCTGCAAAAAGCAATGGCGGGAGCCAAAACTTTTGTGAAAACTCTGGGAGCAGTGGATAAGACAAAGGGAAGTACAGAGAACTGAAAGTGCAATGATCCTGCCCTGAAACTTAGATATTTCCTGCATGATTCCCTGATTGGGATGTGTAGGTAGGCCTCTTTTAGGTCTAGGGTGGCTAACCAAGCATCCTTGGATAGCATAGTCAGTAATTGCTGGAGGGTGAGCATTTTGAATTTTGGTATCACCAGAAAGGTGTTTAGAATGGATAGATCGAGGATGGGGTACCAGGTGCCCTCTATTCTGGGTACCAGGAAGAGTCTGGAGAAGAAACCTTGTCCTATCTGTTCTGCAGGAACGTGCTCTATTGCCCTTAAAGAGAGCAGGGAAAAGACTTGCTTTTTGGCCTCTGTCCACTGGTTTGGGGGAAGATCTGGGAACCCTTTTGGGGTTGGTAGAGTGTGGAAATAAAATCTGTATCCCTGGCACACTATGTTGAGAACCCATCAGTTGTTGGTAATGGTGGCCCAGGTGCTTGCATGGAAGGAGAATTTTCCTCCTAGGGGCAAGTGCAGAGGAAGGGGGTGGAAGTGGAGAGTCATTGTGAGTTCTTACCATGAGGGGATGGCTTAGCATTCCCTGATTTTGAAGAGGAGGAACTCCATTGCTTAGATCTCTGCATTCCCTGGGTTTGCTGTTTGGAGGGGGGGGGCTGCTTCCCTGGGGTCTGGGCTGATCTGACCTGGAGGGGGAAGGAAAGGACTAGTGCTTGGAGGGGCAATGCCTGCTGAACCTGGGTGGCTGGACCTGCAGAAAGCCCTTAGCTGTCTGCATAGATTTAGCTTTTTCTTCCATCTTTTTTAAGACCTCCTCTGCCTTGGTGCCAAATAAGTTGCCTTTATGCAAGGGTACGGCCAATAATTTGGATCTGGCAAGGGCTGTTCCTTAAGCCAAGCATGCCTTCTAAGGACAGAACCAGTGACTGCTGCCCTGCAAGATGCTTCTAGGGCGTCAAAAGCACATTGTAAGGTGTGCTTAATTACTTGACTTGCAGAATGCATTAACTCTTGTAATTATTTTCTGCACAAGCAGGAAAAGATGATATTTTTTGTTTGAGGAGTTCCATGGTATGTTGCTGAAATTTTAGCATATATAACTAACAATTTAGTGCTCTAATAGCAAGAGTAGCAGAGGTGTATACTTTTTTACTCCATCTGTCTAATGCTCAGGAATCCCTATCTGGGGGGGGGGGGATTCTTAGCAGACATTGCTTTAATTCCTTTAGGCCCTTGAGAAATAACCTCAGGGTCAGCAGTAGGATTTTTGAAAAGAAATTTGTGAAAGTCAGGGACTCCTGTAGTACCTGGCAGGTTTCCTGGGAACAGGAGAGAGGGTGTCAGGAGCCAAACTATATTCCATGAAAAAATCATCCACAACGTCCAGGACAGGAGGAATGGCCAGAGGTCTGTGCTGTGGAAGTTCTAATAATTCCCTGAGTCTCTTTTTAGATTGAGGGTAGTCCTAACATTCCCATTGGTAATGCTCCCTTAAAGTATGTAGGGTTTCCCCAAAGGAAAAGTCCTCGGGTGGAAAGGCTGAAGGAATGGATTCTTCTGCATCTGAATCCTCATAAGCAGAGAGGGGTTGCATGTCTTCACATTCAGATGCCTCAGAGTCATTGGACTCCTGTTCAGATAAAACTTGTGGGGACAAACCTCTTTTTCTTTTGGAAGGGGTAGCTTGGCGTCCCCTGATCAGCATTACAAGGTCTTATGCCATTTTAAGCATTTGAGACTGAGGCAAGGAAGCAGGTGCCTGAGATTGGGTCGTCGGCTTCTTGGGTGTGGTTAGTACCCTGGGCCTTAGAAACTCGGTAGTTTTCAAAAGAATGGTAGACACGAAAGAAGTTGTCGGTCTGTGTCAAGAATCGGTAGTGTGAAGTACTTCCTCAGAAGCCGGTGCATGCTCAGCGTCTCCGGACTCATCCAAGGCAGAGACATCCGCAGGATCCTTAGTTGATGAAGAGTCTTGCGACATATCGGACTCCGAAAGGGTCTCGGTAGAGGCCTGCGAATCCACAGAAGCAGGAATCAGGGGCTGTGAAAGCTCCTCACTGAGGACCGGAGAACTGACGACTAGCTTAACGGAAGCGTCATCGGTAGGTTTGGACCTGTGCGCTCTGTCTCTGTCTTTATCCTTACGTTTTTTCGGCTTACCGAAGCCATATCAGAATTCGAGGGCTGAGAGTGAAAATATCTAGCTACAATATGAGCCCCATGACGTATAGTTCTGGCGTTGAACAAAGCACAAAAGTGACAGCAGGGGATGTCGTGGTCTGGACATAAGCAAGTGAAGCAGTAAGAATGAAAGTCTTGGTGTGGTATTTGCACTCCACAGGCAAGACAATTGTTAACTTTTTCTGACATCGGTTAGAGCAAGAAACAAGAATCACCAACAGGGTACTTAGCTTTAGAAGACTTCAACTTCAATTCGGAAAAAGAAAACTCAGGTAGCGGCCGACCGGCCCTCGTGCAAACTGCTTCTATTTCTGCTTTGGGCTCCTGGGCAAGAAAGATTGATGTAATGGCGTCGGCTGCCTTATTTTATACTACTGACGACCTGATGTCAGTCCTGGAGCAACGGCAACTGACGCAGAAATACTAAGCCACTGTTATTTGGGTCGACTGAGGGTTACCCTGGCAGAGATAACCCAAATGTGATGACTGTAACAGTGAAACACGAAGAACATCTTAAGATCACATTTAGCTGCTGGTTCAAAGGGGTAAGGAATTAAGGCCTGCAGTACCAAGTTTAAATCCCATGGAGGAGTAGGATCTTTATACGGAGGTCTCAGCAGGAGTGTGCCTCTTAAAAAAGCTTTACAAAGTTAAGAAGAGGTCACAGAAGAATTCTCAAATCCATATGAAAGTTAGAGATTGTTGCTAATTGAACTTTAATCACTGAGAAAATAGCTCCCCTCATTAAAAACTGTTGCCAAAAATTCAAGTATACTATGTACCGGAGCTGAGAAGGGGGTCAATATGTTTTTGTTGTGCCCAGCAAATGAACCTTTTCCATCTACTTGTGTAAAGTTTTCTTATAGAAGGCTTATGGGAAGATAAAAGAATATGACAGACTGGGTAAGAGAGCATCGGTTGTCTGGCTATTAACTGAAATGGAGAAACTACACTGTCAGCTTGAGGTTTGAGATATCCAGATGAATCATCCCTGTTGGGTAAGACAGGAGGTCTGGCTTTGGATCCAGAATCCAAGGTTGGTAAAGCAGATGAAGTCAAAGGAAGGGGAACCAAATCTGCCGAGGATAATAAAGGTGCAATGAGGATAACTTTGCTCTTCAACCTGGCAACTTTCTGCAGAAATTTTGCAATTAGGACAATTGGCAGGTAAGCATAAAGTAAACCAGGGGGCCAATAGTGAAGTACAGTATCCCTCGGTGATTCCCTCAGAGGGGGGATTAGGGAAAAGTAGCTATTGCACTTTTTTTTAGGGGAGAAGCAAAAAGATTGCGGCAAGGCTGGCCCCACTGATGGAAAATCATTTCTGTCACTTTCATGTTGAAAGACCACTCATGAGACAGGAGAATGAACCTCCACAATTTGTCTGCTATCACAATGGACTTTTTCGGATTGTGCATTGATGTCAGAAAGCAGTTGGATGATATCACCCATTAACAAACTATGAGGGCTTCTTGATACAAGGGGTAAGACCTGGATCCTCCATGTTTGTTGATGTACCAAACTACTGAAATACTGTCTGTCTGAATTGCAAAGGGAGAGTATCCCGTAAGGCCTGCAATGTTAACAGCACTGCTCTCATCTCTAGGACACTGATATGCAAATTGGCCTCTTCGGGGGACCACGTGCCTTGGAGCGTATTCCCCAGGCAGTGCCCATCCCCACCCAATCTGGGAAGTGTCCATGGTCACTATGGCCTTGGGTAGACAGAGAATGAAAGGGCGGCCTTGTAGAACCTGACCTGACTGAATCCACCACCAGAGGTATCTTTTGCATGCCTGAATGATTCTTATTTGTGCTGACAAGTGCTGATAAAGAATCAACCACTGAGTTGCCAGCAACAACCTGAAGAATTCTTATATGAAATCTTGCTAGAGGAACTAAGGTTATGATAGCTGACATTGACCTCAAGGTTTGAAGGATCAACTGGGCTGAAATCTTGGTACTGTGAATTATTTTCATGACCTGGTATCTGATGGACTGAACACTTGACAGAGGAAGAGAGGCTGTCACTGATACTGTACTGAAGACTGCTCATATAAATTCCAAAGTTTGCGTTGGTTGTAAATAATTTATGGTTATCCCCAGATGAGAACAAATATTAAGTACCTGATCTCTTGATCTTCTCAGTATATGCCTGGTTGGGGCGGTAATGAGCCAGTCATCTAGATATGGAAGCACTTGAAATCTCTACTGCCATGCATTTGGTGAATACCATGGGGGCTGTGGTGAGGCCAAAGGGCAGTGCTCTGAACTGAAAGTGACTGACTCCCATCTGGAAGCGTAAATACCTTCGGGATTGTCTGTTCATTTTTATGTGAAAGTACGCATCCTGAAGGTCTAGTGAGCACATTTAGTCATCCTTGCCTAGAAAGGACAGAATGGACTGAACCGCGACCATCCAAAAGTTGGATGCTGAACTGATTTGTTCAAGGTGCTGAGATCCAAAACTGGCCTCTAGTCCACTGTTTTCTTTGTCACTAAAAAGAACCACGAGTAAATTCTGGATTCTATTTGTTCTGGTGGGACTTCTTGGAAGACACTTTTTTTCTAGGAGCTTTTGTATTTCTACAGCTGCTACTTTCTTCTAACTGGTGGAACATCATGAATTTTGCATATAGTTGAAGGTGGAAGGGAAAAGGGAATTGTATAACCTCTGCTAATGATCCTACGCAACCAAGTACCTTTTGTTATATCTAGCCAGGATCTCGGGTACACAGACAGTCCACCCGTAATTGCCTACAGAGGAGGACAATCAGGCCTAGTTTCAGAAGCACTGATAAGGTCAATCAGAAAAAGAATCTCTGTACCCCTGGTTTTGCGGGCTTCCTCTGCCACATGGGCGACTGTGTCCATTAGAGTTGCCCCCTCTGCCCCCAAGGGAGCTATCCTCACGTGTAGTTTCTGAACCACATCTTCCAACCACCTCATTAGTTTCCAGAAAAGGAACTTTGACGGGTCAAAAAATGTATGCCCATTGCAGAGTGGGTCTTTCCATCCTTTTCACATCTGGATAATGTGTCCTTCACTTTTGGGCTAAACAATGAACTGCTGCCGAAGGGTGCACTGATGAACGAGTACTTGAAAGGCTTCGCAAACTCACATAAGAGCATCCAAGCATATTGGCTAATGGATATGCCTGAACCCACTGCCCTTGAGGCACCTTCTGCTGTATATGAGATAAGCCTCAGAGATGAATCTGTAATGGATTGGAGGGTAGCCAGCTGAGAGGCCACAGACGATTGAGCCTCAGCAGTAATGGTCCTGGAAAGGGATTTCAAAAGTTTCTTGATCAAGTCCTTTTGTAGTCTAGTAAAATGTGCCAAACAGTTCAATGAACTAAGGGTAAAGGTTGCTGACACCCCCTTACTCTAGAATTCCTTCCTGACAGGTGGAGCCAGAATCTGATCTGACCTCTTAGGGATTGGCTCAACTGAGTCAGGCTCCTTCCACGCCCACTTAGAGACTATATCAATGAGCTTGTCGGCAGGTGGAGTAACCCAAGGGAGGTAGCCAAGTCAGCTCCAAAGGCCTTCAGAAATACTGATTCCTCTGATGAAGGGTTGATGGAGGACCAACCACCTCTCTGCTTTAGGATCTCAAGGATACCTTCAAATGAAACGTCTTCTGGAGGTGATTGTGGGGACCCTTCTCCCTCGCTGAAATCAGTATCCTCTATGATTGACTCTTGCAGAGAGTCCAAGTGCTTTCTCTTGCACCTTCTATTCCTAGGGACTTCGTTGGTGGGATGTTCTGGTGAAGTGTCAAAAGAGATCGTAAAACCCTGCTGGTGGTCTGCGGGTCTTGAGTTGACTGTCCCTGTAGTGTAGAATGATGTGGCTCCAAGCAAAGAGACATTTGAGAACTAGATCGGAGATCCGAGGGGGTTGGAACCATCCATCCTGTTGCAGCACAGAATACTCTCTTTGCTACCTCAAAGGCAGACTGCTCTGGAGAGAAGGAAGACATAGGCCCCAAGAAGGCAGGCTTCTGGACTGCTACCTCTTTCTGCCCCAAGAGTAATCTCCCTGAAGAGGAAGTCACAGCCTAGCTATCCAATGTCAAACCTCTGAAGGGCAGAGACATCTCTGAAAAAGTCAGAGTTGACTCCAATACTTCAGACCCGACAAGGAAGCTTCAGATCCATGAGTCATCCAAATCTGAAGATGTCAGAGCCAGTGCACTCAGAGAACGCTTCAGATCCAAAGATAAAGTAATCTTCGGATCTGAGCCAGACGGACCATGAAGATTCATATCCAGGACCTTTTAAGCAACCAAAGGGATTTAGAAAAGGAGCAAGTGGTGGAGATGTGGTAGATGGATGGGCTTCCTGACCCAAGGGGGTAGGAGCCGGTAAAACTTCCATCTCAATCTGCACCAAGAGAAACCTCCTCCTCATTCTGTCCACATCTTCCTTAGATAGACTTCTGGAAGAATGAGCTGAGGCAAGGGATGGTGCCTTGGAGTCTCTCTAGAAAGGGAGAAAGGACCACAGAATGCACTGAATCCAAGCTTGGACAATATCTTGTTCACTGCAGTGTCTGGGATCTGAATATGCTGGATCAGAACATTTCCTCATCAAATCCAAAGGGGATTGGATCCGAGCAGCTTTCGGATCCGAATTAGATTTTTTTTCTTTGGCAGCTACAAGGAAAGAGTCGTAGAAGTGGAAGGACTTGGTGACTTAGTCAAAGTCTCTTTATTCTTGGTCTTGAGGGAATGAACTTCAGCAACAGCATCTTCGAATGAAGATGGGAGCAATCCTTTTAATATCAGTTTATTTTTTCTATCTGCTATGGTCCTCAGGTTGAAGTTTTTACAAACAGTTCCTTTTTCAGACATGACAACTCACAAAAGGGAAAAAAGAAAGGAAATAGAGAAAGTCTTTTTTTTTAGCTCAGTACAAAGAAAAAAAAGGAAAAATACTAGCAATTGTACTAAGAACTACACTAACGTGTACTAAGGAGATTAAGGGAAAATTACCAATGATGGTGGAAGAGAAATACACACAGTGTAAAGGGTAAGAGAAAAAAATATATATTTAAATGTTAAGGAGGAAAAATATCAAGTAAAAAATCACTTATCTTAATACAAGCTCAACAGCTTAGGCTGACCACGTCTTTTTGCTAAAAGTGGCAAACGAGATCTGGGGTATGTTAGGGGTTGGTGCATTATGGGTAAAGAAGGAGCTTAACAGCTTTTTGGTTACCACGAGCTTTAGTAATGGCCGAGTCGGACCCATGGCTTGGATTTGAACCTAACAGTTGAGGACAGAATGAAACTGACATCATCAGATCAAATCTTTTCCATTTACTTCTATAAAAGTTTTCTTGTAGAAGCCTTATGGATATATCAAGTATATGTCAGACAGGGGAAGACAGCATTGGTTGTCTGGCTTTTAAAGGAATTTGAGAAACCATGCTGTTGGCTTGAGGTTTGAGATATCCAGATGAGTCATGCCTGTTGGGTTTGACAGGAGGTCTTGAATCGGATCCAGAATCCAAAGTGGACAAAGTAGATGAGGACAAATGAAGGAAAACCAAAGTGGGGCCATAAGGTGCAATGACGATGACTTTGATCTTCAACTGAGCAGCTTTCTGCAGAAATATAGGAATTAGGGGAGTTGGGGTATAGGCATAGAGGAGACCGGTGTGCCAGTCATGCAGCACAGTGTCCCTTGGTGATTCCCTGAGTGGAGGGGATCAGGGCAAAGAAGCTGCTGTACTTGTTGTTTAGAGGAGATGCAAAAAGAGAGCAGCACGGCTGGTCCATTGATGGAAAATCATATCTGCCACTTCCACATTGACAGACGACTCGTGAGGTAGTAGAATGGACCTGCTCAATTTGTCTGCTATCATGTTGGATTTCCCTGGAATGTGCATTGCTTTCATAAAGCGGTTGGAAGAGATCACCCATTGCCACACACACTCTGAGGGCGTCTCAACACAAAGGGTAAGACCTGGTTCCCCCTTGTTTATGTACCAGACTAATGACATGTCTGTCTGTAGTGCAACTGTCCTGAAAGAGAGTGCTTGAAAAGTAAGTAACGCTAAGAGTACCGCTCTCATTTCCAGGACACTGACATGTGTACTGGACTCTTCCGGGGACTAAGTGCCTTGGACTGTCTTCCCCAGGAAGTGACCCCTCCCACCCAATCTGGGAAGCATTCATGGTCACTATAGCCTTGGACTGAGGGAAAAAGAAAAGGCGGCCTTTTAGGAGTTGATCTGATCGAGTTCACCACCAAAGGTACCTCTTGCATGCCTGAGTGATTCTTATTTGGGCCTGACATGCTGACAAAGAATCGACCATTGAGTTGTCTCATATAAAATCTTGCTAGGGGGACTAAAACTATGGCCACTGACTCCAAAGCTTGTAAAATCAAACAGGCTAAAATTATGGTAATGTGAACTGTTTTTCTGACCTGGAATCTGATAGTCTGTACTCTTGAAAGAGGAAGAGAAGCTGTCAATGAAACTGTGTTGAAAACTGCTGCTATGAATTGTACTGTTTGAGATGGTTGCAACTGAGATCTGTTGTAATTTATGGTTATCCCCAGAAAGGGGCAAGTCTGGGGCACATGACCTCTCACTATTTTTAGTAGATGAATGGTCAAGCTGGTTATGAGCCAGTCGTCCAAGTATGGAAACCCGCGGAATCCCTGCAGTCTCAAGTGAACTACTACCACTGCCATGCATTTGGTGAACACCCTGGGGGCTGAAGTGAAGCCAAAGGGCAGTGCTCTGAACTGGTAGTGACTGGCTCCCAGCCAAAAGTGTAAATACCTTCTTGATTGTCTGTTCACTTTTATGTGATAGTACACATCCTGAAGACTATCGAGTATATCCAGTTGTTCTTGCCTAGAAAAAATAGAATGCACTGAACTGTGATCATCCAAAACTTTATCAAACTGCTTTGTATAATTTGCGGAGATCCAGAACTGATCTCCAGTCCCCTGTTTTCTTTGGCACTAAAAAGAAATGTGAGTAAGTTTCTAATTCTATCTGGTCTGGTGGGATCTCTTGGATGACTATTTTTTTCTAGCTGCTTTTGTATTTCTAGTACTGATGTTTTCCTCTTGGTGGAACAGCAGGAATTTTGTATACAGGTGGAGGGAGTAGGGAAAAGGGAATTATATAACCTCTGGAAATAGTCCTCTGCATTCTTGTATCTTTTGTTAAATCTTTTCTAACCGGGCTCTCTGATGCAGGGATAAACGCCACCACCAATTGCCTACATACGTGGACAATCAAGCCTCCTTTCAGGAGCGCTAGTAGGGTCTATCATTAAAAGAATCTCTGGACCCCTGGTTTTTGTGGACCTCCTCTGCCACATGGGTGGCATTGTCTATTTCAGCTCTCTCCTCTATCACTGGGGGATCTGTCTCCACATGGATCCTGGAAAGGACCCTGGGAGTTTTTGAACTGCATTTTTCACCCTCCTCATTGATTCCTAGAGAAGGACCTTTGAGGAGTCGAGAAATGTATACCCACTGCAGAGAGGATCTTTCCAACTTTTTCACACTTGGAGAGTGTCTTAACTTTAGGGCCAAACAACAAACTGTTGTCAAAAAGCGCATTGAGAAATGAGGACTTTGAAGGGCTCCGCAAAATCACAAAAGTGCATCCAGGCATTCTTCCTAATTGAAATGCCGGAACCCGCTGTCCTTGAGGTATATTCAGCTGTATGACAGATAAGTGTCATAGATGAATTAGAAATAGCATGTAAGGTAGCCAACAGAGAGGTCACAGAAGTCTGAGCTTCGGCAGTATCGGTGCCTGAAAGGGATTTTTGACAGTTCCTTTATAAAATCCCTTTGAAGTTTTGTAAAGTGTGCCAGATAGTTCTGTGACCTAAGGGCAAAAGTCAGTGAAGCATACACATGCTTCCCAAATCTGTCGAATGCTCTAGACTCCATGTTACGAGAAAAGACAGAAGAACTTTGCTCCACAAGTTCCTTCTTTCTGGCTGCCACCACGACCAGAGTATCTATGTGCAATCCATTGCTCCAGTAATCCTCACCTACTGGTGGAGCCAGAATCTGATCTGGTCTCTTGGAGATTGGCTCAACTGAATCAGGCTCCTTCCACTCCCACCTAGAGATCAAGTCAATGAGCTCATTGGTGGGCAGATTATCCCAGGAGGTAAAAGGGCCAGCTTCAAAGGCTTCCGGGAATACTGATTCTTCTAAGGAAGGCTTATCAGAGAACCAATCACCCCTCTGCTTAAGGATCTCAAAAATGTCTCCAATGAGACGTCTTCAAGTGGTGATCTTGGGGATCCCTCTCCTTCATTGAAATCAGTATTGTCTGTGTTTGACTCCTCCTGAAGGAAGTACAAATGCCTCCTCTTGCACTTCCTCTTCCTAAGTGGGATGTACCAGTGACAAATCAGAAGAGACTGTAAAACTCTGCTGGGTATCCTGGATACTTTGAGATGGCTGTCCCTGTCATGTAGAATGAAGTGACTCAAAGTGCAAAGACACACAGGATGCAGAGAGAAGATCTGATGAGCTAGGATCCATCAGCCCTGCCAGAGCAGAGAACATGCTTTTCACTACCTCAAAAGCAGAATGCTCCAGGAAGAAGGAAGTCAACAGACCCGAGAAGGCATGGTTCTGCTCCATCAGCTTCCCCTGCCTGAAGCCAATCTACCCAAGGCAGAAGTCAAAGCCGAGTTGTCCAGTGCTGAAGCTCCTAGGGGAAGAGATGGTTCCGAAAGCTTCAAGTCAACTCTAACTCTTTGGATTCGAGAGAGACACTTCGGCTCCAAGAGTCATCCGGATCCAAAGAAGTCAGAGTCGGTTCACTCAGAGGTAGCTTCAGAGTTGAAAATGAGAACATTCTTGGATCTGATAGAGACATATCCAAAAGGCTAGGATCCAGGGACTCTAAAACGACTGGTCAGATCAGAGAAGGAGCTGATATTGGTGGGGTGGTAGAAATACGGACTTCCTGACCAAAGGAGGTTGGAGTCAGAAGAACACCCATCTGTACCTGTGCCGAGAGAAATTTCCTCATCATCCTATTTACATCAGCCTTGGTCAGACGTCTGGAAGAGCGAGAGGAAGTGACCAATGGAAGTTTGGAATACCAGCTGATCGCAAAGAATGGGAATGGAAGCCTCAAAGGCACTGGAATCAAGAAAGAATACCTAGTTTGTGGCAAGGACTTTGGATCCGAAACAGCAGGATCTGAAGAAGTCTTTTGAGTCTGAAGCCAGCTGGATCACAGTAGTCTTCAAATCCACCTTACAACACTTCTTTCTAGGAGGCTCAGAAGTAAGATCTGATGTTGGTGTTGAAGAACTGAAGGTACCAAAGACTTCTTTAAAGACTCCTTAAGTTTTGGTTTGGGGAGATGAGTGCCAGAAACAGCCTCTGAGAAAGAGGATGGCATCAGTTTTTTTCTATCTGAAATTGCTCTGGGATTAAAAGCTTTGCAGATAAAGCAATCAACTTTTAGATCCTCCAGACTCAAACAATATAAACATAAAACATGTGCTTCAGACAAGGGCAACTTGTGGCTACATTTCCAGCATTTTTTAAAGTCAGACAAACCTTTATCTCCTTTTTCGGACATCACTCTTACAAGAAAAGAACAAAAACAGAGAATTAAACCAAAATTATTATTTATTTTTTTTTTAAGTAAGAGTTAACAAGAAAAAAAGGGTATTAGATCAACAATGGTAATAAACAGTTACACTAAACGTGTAAACTATTGAAAAGAAAGGAAGGGAAGGGAGGAAGGCCTATCAACAATTGAATGCAGAAATACAAAATAAAAGTATGTAAACTATCCAGAGGTACTAGAAAAATGTTATAAATTACAGGAATGAAAAGCGTTAGAATGTGAAGTAATAGAAAAGGTTATTAAATTTTTAAACTTATCTCCCACTCTAAGATGTTCAAGAGCTGAAAGTGACCACATCTATAAACGAAAGCGGCAAACCAGATCTGAGGTATGTTTGGGGTTGGTGCATTATGGGTAAGGGAGGAGTTCGGAAGTATTTGGTGGTCTCGAGCTAAAGTAATGGCCGAGTTGGCTCTGAGGATCGGATCCAAACACAATACTTGAGGACAGAGTGAAAACTGACATCAGATTTGCTATTTAACTGCAGCTTCCAAACAGGCTTCGCACCTCACAAATCAAGAAAAGCCACAGTCATCCCCCTTGCACAAAGATGGGTCATCTACAGGCCCTGGAAACTATAGATACATAAGTCTCACTAGTTTTATATGCAAAGCCATGGAAAAAATTAACACAGGCATGATCAACAATGGCATAGAAAACTTCCAAACAATGGACCCAACCCAATTTGCTTTCATCAAGGGAAGGTCATGCCTACTCAACATGATGGACTTCTTTGAGAAGGTCACCAACGCAATGGACGAAATTAATATGGTTCACACTACCTACCTAAACCCGGCCAAGGCATTTGACACAATACCCAACTCAAGCATTGCTAACAAGCTCAAAAGTCGACAAACAAATATAAGAGGTTCAGTATAAACCCTTATGTCACCCGGTGGACAGTCATTTGGCTTACAGACAGGACCCCAGGAAGTTAGAATTGGGAAGTCCACCTCTACAAAGAGGTCAGTCGCAAGTAGAGTCCCTCAGGGACCACTCCTTCTTGGCATTTACTTCTCTGAAGTCAAGGTCAATGTCAATGGTCTCTATCTGACTAAATTTGCAGATGACTGCAAATTAGGAGCAGTCAGAGAATTCCTCACAGACACAAATGTTCTCCAAGAAGAGCTGGCACACAGAAATAACTGGTGTCAGAGCCATGGACTAAAACTAAGTACCAAGATATGCATAACAGTATCCTTTGGGAAGTCATCTACTCCTGGTAACTACCATACTAGCAACAAACCCCTAAGAGTTGACCCAATAGTCAGGACTTGGTGATGTACTTAGAAAGTAATCTAGTCTTTGACCATCACATGTCTACAGTAATAAGGAAATCATTCTGTGTTGTCCAACTTATAAATAAAGGTATGGCATCTAGGTCCAAGAAGGTTATTCTTCCACTGTATTTGACATTCATCAGACTTATCACTGAGAATGTTCATTTCTTATGTACATAACCAGGCACATGTGATAACTGGAAATTCCATAGAGGTTCCTCGATAAAAGAATACAGTATGTAAGTAACATGTCTTAAGCAGACCGCATCAGTGTCTTATCCCCGTATTCTGTTTTCTACATGCTGTTGAAGGGAGATCTATGCCTGGCATACATGGCATAATTAGACCCCACCCTGATGGACCTCCTGCATATCCACTAAACAAGCAGCACCTGAATTACCTGCTCTAAAGACTTAAAACTTTCCCATGATATAAATAAGACCTGCTGGACAGACAGGTATACATTCCAGAGATGACTACTTCTCTGGAACAGGCTTCCCACCAGAGTTCCTCCTTTACCCAAATCAAGTTTAACTTGGACAACTGGATGGAGAACAGGAAATTCATTAATGGTTTGCTACCTACATCTCTAATGGACACAGGCAGGTGTAAATGGTTCATCTCCCAGGCCCCTGCTTGTAAATTTTTCATCTCCCAAGCCCCTGCTTAAACTTTTCAAGGGTATCAGAACTTGTCAGAGCTAGTCTTAAAAAGGCCATTGTGGTCATTAGCCCAAAATACACCCATGAACCTAAGAACCAGACAACATGGATATGCAATTTCCAAACTTTATTATTGCCAGAATGATAGATTTGGCCATCCTAAGGCAATGTGGCTAGTGTCTCATGTTATCTGTCAACCATTTAATAATACCTACCATAATAAACCCAAAACAAATCCCACTGGTGGAATCCTCGCCTAAACAGGGTATATAATAAAAGAAGAAAACACATGGCCAAAATCAGGAAAGCAACTCCCTTAAAGACAATTGCTCTCTTGTACAAGTAAACAAGAAACTAAGAGGGCTAATTATGTCTAACAAGGCCAACTATGAGGTCAGGACAGCCTCACAGAAGGACAATCAGAAAGTGTTCTTCAGCTCCGTCTGGAACCATAGAGGTAACAAACAACAGTGTGCTGAACTGGTGGTGAAGAGTACCACCTACACTAATCAGGGTGACATAGCAAATCTATTGGCTGATAAATTCAGCTGAAATCTCACCCCCAACTCGCAACCAGCTCCACCAGGTGAAATCCTCCCCAACATACTTCCCTCAGCTATCATCAAGGACCAAGAGCTGGCAGCACTCACTAAAGCCAAGAACACCTCCTCCATAAGTCATGATATAATTTCTGTTTGCCTCCTGAACATTCTAAAACATGACCTGTCAAAACCACTTGAGGCACTCTTTAACTGCAGCCTTTAAATCGGCTGTATTCCAAGTGAATGGAGTACCGCAACAGCCATTTCTTCTTCACAAGGGCAGACCATCAACTGACACAGGGAACTACAGACACAAAAGTCTAACAAGCCTAATATGCAAAGCCATGGAACAAATTATCATGGAAATGATAAACAAGGACACCAGCAACCTACAGACAATGGACCCATCCCAATTTGGCTTTAATAAGGGAAGGTTATTCCTACTTAACCTGGTAGACTTCTTTGAGAGAGTCACCAAAGCAATGGACGAAGGTAAAACAGTGTATACAGTACATCTTGACCTACCTAAGGCATTTGATACAATAACCCACTCAGGCATTGTTTACAAGCTCTCTGAGATAAGCGCAAACCCTTACACAACTAACTGGATTGACAACTGGCTCACAGACAGAACCCAAGAAGATAAGATCAGTAAGACCACCTCCACAAAAAGACCAGTCACCATAAGAGTACCCTACGATTTCATGCTGGACATGCTCCTGTTTGGCATCTACTTCTCTTAAGTCAAAACTAATATTAAAGACCTGTCACTCACTAAGTTCACAGATGACTGTAAATTGGGAACTATTATAGATTTTCCCAAGGCAAAAACATCTTGCAAGCTGGTTTAACACATAAACATGAATGGTGTCAAAGCCATGGCCTAAAACTCAGTGCCAAAAAATGCATTATAAACTGGAAATGCAAGTTAATTACTCCATTAGTAAAAAGCCCCTAAGATTCAACCCAGTAGTAAGGGATCTGGTAACATATGTAGACAGCAATCTGGCCGTTGACCAAGATATAGTAAGATAAGAAGAAAATCATTCTAGTTTGCCCATCTTATAGATAAGGGTATGGCATCCAGGTCCAAGGAAGATGTACTACCACTCTATTTGGCCCTTGTCAGACTTATCATTGAGTACAATGCCCCTTTTGGCTTGCATCTAACCACACATGAAACAGTTGAAATGGCCACAAAGATTTCTCAACAGGAGGATTCAGGGCATGAATAGCTTTGTCCTACACTAATCACCTAAAGATCGCATGATAACGATAGGAATCAATCGGAGGAGGTTAGAAAAGAGTGGAAAGAGAGATTGGATAAGTAATTCACAAGGAAACAATGACAGAACATATGCATGGGTCCCAAATTTGCAACAGAGTCTAGAGGATTTAGGATTTTTGCTTGGAAGAGTTTGCATAGGTATTTTTATACCCCAAGCAAACTGCAAACATTTTTTCCTCAGGTGGTTGTCAAATGTTGGAGGTGCGATAGGGAAGAAAGAGGTAACTGTTAACATACGCTGCGACAGCTGGCAGATTTGAAAAAATCCTTACAGAGTACTTGGTTAGAAATATTGGGTGAGTAATTGAGTGCAACTAATGAAATTATGTTTTTTTGAGCTGGGATACAGAATCTGAATTGCTTAGATATAGAAAGGCCTTGTTAAGTTAAAAGAAAACAACCAGCAAAAAAGGTCTAAAAAATACAGATGATATTAAATATCGAAGTAAATCTATTGCTCCATATATTAATAGTACTATCACACAATTTTCTGAAATGTTATATTTTTCTTTACAACAACTAGTGGATGTTTTTGATAAGAATTATTGCTCGTTTAATATGACAAAGCGTGAATGGTTTGCTCTGAAGAAGTTGATGAATAGGAATGATCTTATTATTAAACCTTCTGATTAGGGCAATAAAATTGTTATACTTCTTCATACTCAATATTATGATATGTGTATGAAACATCTTTGTGATACATCTACTTATCAAATATGTGAATATGGGGAATATATGAATTCGATAAAACGATTTACTATTCTTATTGAAAAAGGTGTACGCTTAGGTTACTTTTGTAAAAAAGATTTAGACACTATGTTTAACACAGATAACTGTCAATTAGCTACTTTTTACTGTCTTCCAAAACTGCATAAGAATCCTTATAACCCTCCTGGTCGTCCCATTGTGGCAGCTACTAATTATTTTTTACAAAATGCAGGGGAAGTCATACATAAACATTTATTGCCTTATGTAGAAAATTGGACTCATATTAAGAATTCTTTTGATTTTATTCATAAAATTTTACATGTACATTGGACTCAAGATATGTTCTGGGTATGTTTAGATGTGGTGAATTTATACACCAATATTAATCATAGGGATGGTATGCGAGCTTTACATTATTTTTTGGATGATAGCCCGGTTTCTCATTACATTTTGGATTTGACTGATTTTTGTTTATCAAATAACTTTTTTAGCTTTAATGAAAATATATATCATCAATTAAAAGGTACTGCCATGGGGGCACCTTTTGCCCCCATGTATGCCAATATTTTCATGGCTAAATTTGAGTTAGATTATGTTTATACTAATAATTTTGTAAAGAATCATGTGTTGTTATATTTTCGATACATCGATGATTTAATTTTTTTGTGTCAGGGAGGTCATGATTCTATAACTCATTTTATATCTGAACTTAATAATAATAATTATAATATTAAATTTGATGGTTTACAAGTAGGTGCAAAGGTTAACTTTTTAGACATTACTTTAGTGGGTAGAGTAGGTGAATCTGTACTTACCACTGTTCATCAAAAATTTGTTGATGGAAACCAATATTTGTTTGGTACTAGTTGCCATCCTCTTCATACAACTGAATCTTTACCTTACGGAGAAATAGTAAGGTTGTCTAGATTATGTAATGATTATCAGGATTTAGAAAGACAAATTAATAAACTTGTTGATATGTTTTTGCATAGAGGTTATACGATCCAATGCATTATGGAATCTATTAATAAGTTTATAATGGTTACTGAAGGACATACCACTCCAACTTATACATCTAAACAGTATAATAAAGTACAGCAAGATGATATTTATTTTGTTACTACGTATAATTTAATGAGTAAGAAAATTTGGGATATAGTGAAATATTATTGGAAGTTCTTAAGGAAAGAGAATATTTTGTGTAAATTACTTCCTGTAAATCCTAAAATTGCTTATAAAAGAGGACAAAGTTTGGGTGATATGTTGATTAGAGCATACTATATATGCCCTATTGACAAGTTAAAATTTTCACTAAAAACTTTTGGTACTATACCTTGCTATGGTTGCAATATATGCTCTTTTATAAAGCTTACATTTAATAAAATAAATAATAAAATATTTACACCAAATCAATGTTATTCCTGTTATACTGAGGGGGTCATTTATTGTCTTAAATGCCCTTGTAATCTTTTTTATATTGGAGAAACCAAAAGAAAATTTAGGGTTAGATTACAGGAGCATGTTCGTGACATCAGGAGGGGGGCAACAGAAAATTCGGTTGCATCACATTTCTTAGAAACTCATAATAGTAATACGGATTTGCTACAAGCTACTATTTTAGAGAAGATTTTTGTTAAAAAGGGTGATTATAAGTTACTAAAAAATATGTTATTGTACAAAGAATCTATTTTCATATTAAAATATAATACATTATCACCTAATGGTTTAAATATGGAAATTAATTGGAAATATCTACTTTAATAATAGATATTTTGCTGCTTAACATCTTTATATATGTTTTTTATGTGAGATTTCTATGTACTTTTGTCTATGGAGAGAGTGGAGTCTCTTTAAATGTTAAATGTTATTTTGTTTAATTGTTTTATTGATTAATTGATATTTCTCTCATTATTGTGTATATAAGGGAATGGATTTTTACCATGATTTATGTGCTCATTGAAGGCTGTGGTAGCCGAGGCGCTAAGACACGATTTATGGAATAAATATTTTTCTACGTGGAATCTTTGTTGTTTTTTCTTGTTAAGTTAAACTCTGGTGGATGCCAAAAAAGCAGTGACTTGAAAATGGAAATCAATGTCTAAACCAACTGCATCTGAAATAATGAATACTGTAAGAGAGATAAAATAACTGGAAGTAAGATATTTAGAAAAGGGTAGGAGCAAATTACATAGAAAAAATTAAATTTGTGGGGGCAATACATGCAGAATAATGTTATGCAGGAGGAGTGAGGTTTAACAGAATGCAGAAATTTAGTAATGTATATAATGGTGGATTGATGAGAATTGTACAAAACAATGCATGTGATGTATAATGTTTGTAACTGTGGACATGCTAACATGGCTTATACAAATATATGTTTGTCTATGTCTTCAGTGATAATTCAATAAACTCAATAAAATGCTTTGTTTTGCATCTTGCTTTATTAAAAAAAGATGTCTGTATTTTTTGTGTTCTCTGCAGTTTGAGGGTAATGTGGCAGTCTTTCTCCCACACACCTCACTGCCATGATTTTTGCAGAATTCATACTGAATACTTGGGAAAGACACCAAGTTGTAAAACTCAGTTCTCAATGGACTTCCCTTGTTTAGAGATAACCACACTAAAGGTCTTCTGACAATGCAAGGGAAGAATGTCTACTTCTTCATGACTTGCACTAAAGAGCTGCCAAATGATGGACCATCCTATCCTGCTGGTTCTTATAGAACAACTCACAAATTCCATCTTGGCAAGCAACATTTCCAGCCTCCCTTTCCATAACACTGAATGGTGTACAACCTCAATCTCTAAAAGATTACAAATAAGAAATGTCTTTGCAGCATTCATGACAACCACAGCATCTCCCAATTATGTACAGTAAGACATCCCTCATCTTCCCTCCAGCTTTAGCAGTTTCACATGTCAACCTCAACTTGTGAATGAAACACATTTGGATTCCTCAATTGTTTAAATGAGTCAAAAGACTAGAAAGTTTAAGATGGGGATAACTGACACAGACACATACATATTACAAGTAAATACCCTTAAAAGATGTCTCTCTCAACCACCAAAATCCACATGAATCCCAAAAAGCCCCACAAAGAATCATGGCCAAGCAAAAGTCAGAGGATACCAAAATATATACACAACAAGATTGCCAGAGAAAAATAATAAAAACCTACAGCCCACCAGGTTTATCCCACCTCATAAGCCTTACACACAGTTCATTGTGGCACTGCAAAAAAAATAAAACTGATATACAATGCATACAAGCACCAAACTCCAACAAACAAAGAAACCTATATATGCAACAAAAGAATAGCAAATTTCCTAGGTCACCATCTTTATTAATATCATTAAAATCAGAGAGCTGCCATAAAATCATGGCAGATCTCTAGTGAAACCATCCACCCACCATCATTTCCACCCCAACTATGGTAGGCAAGGAAAACACCGCTAACAATTATAACTCTGATTAGGTACACTTCCAGTCACTCATAACCCATTCCTCCTACTGTCCTACCCCCTCTTTCTCTCCACCCAGTACACATCCTTACCAAAACATCAAATACTCTCAAGCCCCATCATTCACTCTGCAGTAAGATTAATAACAATACTACATAAAAGTGTAACAAAAATGTCTTTGACATAAATATATCTTCAACAAATAATAATCAACAAACAAAAAAAAAACACACGTTTTCACAAGCACTTGTGCCCCAACTAACTCAACAATGATAAGAGAATAGACTTATCTCCTGAACTGCAGTACTCTCTCTGACATGGCATTTTAAGTCCAATAAATCCAGTACTTGGGTGACAGCCAAACAGCAGATCAGTAATATCCATGCAAAAAACATCAAAAGAATGGTAACAATTAAAACTACTCAAACACTAGACTGCAGAACTTAACGATTTCCCATACTGATATCTTTAAAAACAAATCTTACCCATCTCCTTGGATGTAAAATCCTAATGTCTCAGCAATCAATGTCATTGTTTCTGTGCCAAGTTCCTTACCCTGGAAATTAAATGGTTGCCTGATACTTCATTGTGTATGACTCCAGACTTACCATCTCACCATCTTCAAATGCATAAACACCTTGGAGGCATAAATCAAACCCAACCTTTCTGGCTGTATGGCTCTACCAGCAGGCATAAGCTGTTCTATCCTGCTGGATTTTGCTTCTGGGATACCTATCCCCAGTTCCCAGAGGTTCACTAATGCTAAAGTAAAGAAGAAAAATCATCTGGGCTACCACTAAGGAAAATCTTGACTTTTAGCAAGTACAATCTTACCACAAATACCTTTCCTCATAGGTTCATAGGTAGGTACTAGGCTACTGGTCCTAGGGCCTATATAAGCCTAACCAAAAAAGTACCCTGGCTTTTGCCACCCAAGAAAATTATTTTCCTGTGCCTCTGTCGAGCAAAGCCACAGAAGTGATCCCTGGGGTGAATATCCTATTTCCCATCCAATCATCAAGATTTTACTTGAAGAGTGCTAATGAAGAGCTTTATTTGATATAGATAGGTAGTTTGTTTCAGAGTATGGGAAGTCTCTGGGACAGGAATCTATCCCTCCAGCATGTTCTGTTTATTGTGGTGAGAAGGTTTAGGTCCCTAGAGCGTGTAGCTCAGACAGATTGGGATTTCTTTAAGTGGAGCATGTCCAACAGCTCTGGGTTTGACATAGCTTTGTATGTTAGGCAGAGATCACCTCTGAGTAGGCGATATGCAACACAGTAAAGTTGGAGTTTTTTGAGACGGTCTGCATACGGCATCTGTTTGAGGCCAGTAATCCTCTTTGTGAGGTATTTTTCTGGCCTTTCCAGTTGCTGCAGATGTCTTTTGAGGTACATACCAAAAGGGGCATTCTACTCTATAACGGGTCTAATGAGTGATGAGTAGAGGGGAACAATGGCCTTTTTTTTCCCGGATGAGAAAGCTTTTATAATGAGGTGTGCCACATAGAAGAATTTCCTGACTACTGTGATGATGTGATTATCAAAGGAGAGACTACTGTCCACCTGTGTCCCAAGGTCTCTTATCACACTTTCGGTGTTAAGTAGACTACCGCTTATGTGGTAGTTCATGGGTACAGAGGTTTTTTACCAAAGGGGATGACAATGCACTTTTTGGCACTGAGCTTGAGACCATGACTTTGATACCAGGCATCTGTCTCAGTGAGGCCCTTTTGTAGGATGTCCACATCATTAGGAGCTTTGATTATGGCTCTTAGTTTGCAGTCATCTGCAAACTTCATTAGCCAAAGACCTACTGTGTTAGCCTGTACTTCAGAGAAGTAGATACCAAACAGGAGAGGACCAAGGACTGAACCCTATGGTACTCCAGTTGTCACTGGTCTGAAGTCAGATTTGGAGTCTGCTACTTTCACAGTGTGGGTTCTGTCAGTGAGCCAGTTGGCAACCCATCTTGTGACATAGGGATTTATACCTAGTTTAGTGAGTTTATCTATAATTCCAGAGTGGGGGATGGTGTCGAAAGCCTTGGGGAGATCTAGATAGGCTGTATGAACCACCTTACCCTAGCCTATGGCTTTTGTGACTGCTTCAAAGAAGTCTATCAGGTTTAGGAGACATGATCTGGCTTTTACAAACCCGAACTGGATGCAGACCAGGCTCGTCAGGGTAATAGGGTGGTAGTTCCCAAGGTCCGTGGTGGCTCCCCATTTGTGGAGTGGGATAAGCATCGCTGTTCACCACTCAGTGGGCACAAAGCCTGAGGTGAGGCTATGATTGAACACGGTGTTTAGGTGGGGTGCCAGTTTGTTCTGTAGTTCGTGCAGAACGCAGCCTGGGATGTTGTCAGGTCCCATGGATCCTGTGTTCTTGGCTTTGGAGAGTGTTTTTTTTTACCTGTGCAGCCATGATTACAGGAACTTTGCATTCTTCCGGTATAGAGATGGGCTCTTTAGGGGGTGAAAGGGGTAAAGTTAGCACTGAACCTATCTGCCAGGATGTTAGGAATATCAGTTGGTTCAGTATATTTACTGCCATTGTGCTGTAACTCAGAGCAGATCTGAGTGTTACCATTGAGATTCTTGAAATAGCTATAGAATGCTTTGTGGTTGACTTTAGAATCAGTGGCGATTTTGTTTTTGTAACTAGCTTTGGAGGACTTTATGAGGGATCTCAGCTTCTGACTGTGGCTGACCAGGGAGTTCCTCCAATCATGGGATTTTACTCTTTTTTGCAACAGTTTCTTTCTTCTATTAAAGAGTTTGTTTATGGCAGGGGACCATCAGATTTTTTTGGAGGATACGATCTTGGTTCTGTTAGGGATAGCACAATCCATGCACTCATGCAAGTGCTTATAAAGTGCATTTATAGTTCATCAATAGTTTATGGCTACTGCCCATTCTATGTAGCATCTGAAGCAGAAAGTCTGAAAAAATCCTGATCCATCAGCAACTGTGCCTGCTGAAACATCACTCCACTCCTCTGCCAAAATCACTGAAGAATCCTGGGATTGTCCTTTGAATCTCACTTCCAAATAATAAAGGAGTTCAGTCCAGAAGATTCTAAAGGAAAGTCATTTACTAAGGACCTATAAGCCATCTGAATTTTTTATGCAATCTGCACCAGATACTTTCTTCAATCCCTTAGGGGCCAAAAACAACCACCAGAGTTTTTTCTGTAGGACAGCTTTTAGAGATTCACAAGTCAATCTGTTGAAGCTTTTCCGCTGGCCAGTAACCAGATCTATACTGCACAATGCTGACAAAGTGTCTGTTAAGTCACTCACATGCTCCTCCACTTTTTACATGCTCTTCTCCAACTGATGCAGCTTTTGACAGAGACAATTAAGGGAACTCTTTAACTTAATGAATGGCACAACTAGACCCTCCAACCTAAAGTGAAGTGCTACCATCTGCAAATTGTCTTCTCCTGGGGCCACTATAACTAAGGGTGCAGAAGCTCTACTAAAAACATAGTGTGAATCAAAGACAAAAGTACAACCAGAACACATTTTCCAGCCTTCCACAACTTTAATTTTGCCTGGTGAAGGGGTATGAATTTCAACCTCACTAGTCATGTTCAGTTAAAATGATGATTAGTAAGTACCTTACCAAAGAGGGGGACAACCAAAAAAATATATTTTAAGAATGGTCAAATCCTAAATAGATTCTTAGGTGCAAATGGTAATCTCTACCTGCTCACTGTGGCCTTATCATGCAATACAGAATCTGTTTAACTGCTACAGTACAGTTACAGACTTATGTTACATGCACAAAGGAACAACATCTTGCATTCCTGGGAATGCAGTCTTTGATGACTACATATTTCTCCACTCCATGACGTTTTTAGGAAATTTCTCTCTTCTTGCATTCAAACAAATTTTATTTAAAAAAATGACTGATAAATGTTGAACAGTCAATTCACCTAACAATGCCTGGAGCCTGAATATTTTGGTCTCCTGCCAGTGATATGGTTATCCACCACGCTTTGTTGTAATCTGTACTAAAAACAATTAATCTCTTAAAGGATCACTTCTCTCAGCAATGTATGCTGCTATCAGATTACATCACATAGTGTTTTGCCAGTACATGTAACATTAAAGCATGCTTGCAAGACAATAAGCAACTTGGAGTGTCTATTCAACTTGGTGATTTCTTTGAACACAATGAAAGATCACTGGTAAACATTTAGCATCACTTGCATCCAAGCAAATGATACCAAAGCTTACACCAAGTAGTAAAAGGCCACATAGTGACTATTCGTATCTATTATTACATGGCTAATGAAAAGGGAGCTGGCATGCTAATAAGTTGGACATCCCACTTCTCTCTCCATTTTATGGTCATTTTACCTTATTTCATTAGTGAATTAATTATAGTAACAAAATATTAGACTTTTAAGTAATTAGTGAGCTTTTTAAAAAAGAAGTTATGTTCTTACCATAACCATCCATCTGTGTTGTCGATCTTCATTCATTCTTGACTGTTGGGTCTCGGTTCCTTCCTCGGAACCGACTCGGCCATTGTAACAAGCTCATGCCAGCCAGAAACTCTTGAGTTAAGGCCACCCATAGTGCTTTTCTTCCCTTCTCCTCAGATTGAGTTTTGCCCATAGAAGTAAAGGTAGAAATAAAAGTAGAAGCTTTGTCTGAGTAACTGCTATACTGCAATTCTAGGACTAGATCCAAACCTCCAGGAGTCTTTGGAGGGGGTTGGAGGGTGAAATGTCAAGAATGAAAGAAGATCAACAATAGAGATGGAACGTTATGGTAAGAACATAACTTCTTTACCTGATGTTGTTAATCTTCATTCATTCTTGACTGTTGGGACAGAGTCCCTAGCTACTTTATATCCTAGGAGGCCCTATGGAAGGATATTCCTGAGCACCATAGAGCCAAACTATGCTCTTCCCATGGAGACTGGCATCCAATTTGTAATGCGTGATAAAGGTATGTGAGGTAGCTCAAGTGGCAGCTGCATAAATGTCATCCATAGAGGCTCTAGAATGGAAGACTACTGAAGTGGAAACTGATCTAGTAGAATGAGCCTTGACTTTAGTTGATAGATTCAGTTTATTTTGGTCATAAACAAAGGTGATGCAATCTCTCAACCATTCTGATAAAGTAACTTTGGACCGGTTTGCCCAGTTTAGTGCCTGAAAAGGACAGAAACAATTGGTCTGATTTTCTAGTCAACTTTGTTCTATTCAAGTAAAAACATAATTGTCTGTGCACATCCAACAAATGTAAACAATCTTCCCCTTGTTTGAGAAATATGGAAAGAAAATAGGTAGGTCTATAGTTTGGTTAATATTTGAATCCGATACAACCTTGGGAAGGAAAGAAGGGTTGGTTCTGAGTGATGCTCTCTTTTTGTGAAAGATAATGTATGGAAGTTTCACGCATAAGGTTTGCAATTCTGATATTCTCCTGGCTGATGTGATAGCTACCAAGAAAAGGGTCTTCCAAGATAAGAATCGGATATCAAAAGTGGCTGCTGGTTCAAATGATTGACAAGTTAAACTTTGTAAAATTAGAAGTTATGTCCTTACCATAACGTTCCATGTGGAGTGTTCATCTCGCCTTTGTTCTTACACCTGGGTTCGGAGCCGATCCTCGGCTCCGTGTCGGCCGCTTGCAAGCTCTGCATCGAGAAGAAGCTCGAGACCAACCTAACTCCCACAATCCCCCTCTGCCTTTACCTCAGATCTAGTTTGCAAGCAAACCAGAAGTCAGAGAGAGAAACATACTCATGCAAAAACTACATAACTGCAAGAACACTTATACCTATATATACATATGTACATACATATATACACAACAACTGCGAATGCAGAAGCAGAATAAACCAAACCAGGCACCAAACTGTACGTTCTTCCTGAGGGTGGGAGGGTGGGAATGTAAGAACAAAGGCGAGATGAACACTCCACATGGAACGTTATGGTAAGGACATAACTTCTAAATGTGAGAGTGTTCAATCTCGCCGTTTGTTCTTACACCTGGGTAGTGTCCCTAGCTCCATGTTCCTGAGGAACTCATGGGAGAACGTTCTTGAGCACAGTGGAACCAAAGGTTGCCCTATCCCTAGAAACCTTGTCCACCTTGTAATGAGAAATGAATGTATGTGGTTTAGACCAAGTGGCAGCTGCACAAATAGTGTCTAATGGTAAACGAGCTGCATGAGCCAGGGATGTAGATACTGATCTTGTAGAGTGTCCTTTGGGTTTGAAAGGTAAGGTTTGCTCCGAAGTAGCATAAACAAATATAATGCAATCAGTTAACCATTTGGAAAGGGTTCGTTTGGTAACTGCTACACCTTTCTTGCTGTCCGCAAAGGCTATAAAAAGTTGATCTGATTTCCTGTGATCCTTTGTTCTATCCAAGTAAAATCTAAGTTGTCTATGAACATCCAACTTGTGTAACATATACTCCAACTTATTGGAGTGATTTTTGAAAAGGGTAGGGAGTTCAATGGATTGATTAATGTTATTAATAGAACAGACTTTGGGGAGAAAGGATGGATTAGTGCGAAGAGATACTCTGTCAGAGTGAAAAATCAGATAAGGGTGCTTAATAGAAAGAGCCTGAAGCTCTGACACCCGTCTAGCCGATGTAATGGCCACCAAAAAGAGGGTCTTCCACGACAAATACTTCAATGGACAAGAGGAAGCCGGTTCAAATGGAGGCAACATCAATTTAGACAATAAAAGGTTCAGATTCCAAGGAGATGTAGGAGTTCTAACTGGTGGTCTAATATGGAAAGATCCTTTTAAAAAGGCCTTACAAAGTCTGTGGGCCATAATAGGTGCCCCACATTCTTCCACATGAAAGTTGGAAATGGCAGCCAATTGCACTCTTAAAGTGGCAGGAGAAGCTCCTTGGTGGAACAACTCTGTTAAAAACTCCAAGATCTTGTTTAAGGGAGCCATAACAGGATCCAAATGCTGTGTATTTGCCCAAAAAACAAAGCGCTTCTATTTACTAGTGTAGGTCTTTGTAGTGGAAGCTTTATGAGAAGCCACTAGTATATTCTGAACTGCAGGTGAAAGAAGATCAGACCTGGCTAAGTAGGGAAGCGGAGCAGCCAAGCTGCTAGATGGAGTGAGAAGAGCGAGGGGTGGGGAGCCCCTGACGAGTGGGTCAGTAGATCTGGCTCCGGGTCCAGGATACAGGGTCCCCGAATGCGGTGTGCCCGAAGAAAGGGAAACCAAATTTGACGAGGCCAGAATGGGGCAATGAGGATAATCGTCCTTTGCAGGTTGTTGGCTTTCTGCAGAAAATTCGCCATCAGGGGAAAGGGAGGAAAAGCGTACAGGAGACCGGGGCCAATCGTGAACCAGCGCGTCCCTGGGGACTTCCCCTGGAGGGGGTAATAGGGCAAAGTAGCTCCTGCATTTGGCGTTCATTGGAGACGCAAAAAGATCGCAGGACGGCTGGCCCCACTTGCGAAAAATCTTCTTCGCAACTGATTGTTTTAGGGACCACTCGTGAGGCAACAGGATTGCTCTGCTCAGCCTGTCGGCTATGACGTTGGATGACCCCGGGATGTGCGTTGCAATCAGAAAGCGACCCGTGGACTCCACCCATTGCCAGATTCTCATGGCCTCTCTGCATAGCTGATAAGACTTGGTTCTCCCTTGTTTGTTTATGTACCAGACTACGGACATGTTGTCCGTCTGAACTGCAATAGTCCCTAGAGGAAGAAGGGGAGCAAAGTGTTGCAACGCTAGAAACACTGCCCTCAACTCTAGGACAATGATGTGCAGATTGTACTCTAAATTGGTCCATTCGCCTTGGACTGTCTGTCCCTGAAAGATGCCCCCCCACCCCATCAGGGAAGTGTCCGTGGTCACCGTAGCTGTCGGCGTGGGGAGCACAAATGGTCTTCCGCCAGAAAGGTTGCAAGTCTGAAGCCACCAGTCTAGGTGTGATTTGCATGTATTTGTGATCAGAATTTCGTGTGTCAGAGGTAGCTGTTGGAACGACCATTGTGCAAACAGTAGCCATTGTAGAACTCTCATGTGCAGTCTTCCCAATGGTATCGCAATGAGAGAAGCTGCCATGAGACCCAAAACCTTCAGAACCAGTTTTGCTGGGGACTTTCTGGATGACAGAAGGAGAGAAATGTGGCTTTGTAGTGAGGCTATCCTTTCTGGAGGAAGTCTTAGAATTAAATGATCGTATCCAATTCTGCTCCTATGAATGAGATATGCTGTGATGGCTGTAGTGAAGATTTTTGAAATTTACGGAAATTCGAGATGAACACAAAGCTGTAGTGTGTAATCCCTGGCCTGAACTAGTTGGCTGGGTGGTGGCAGAAAGGACCCAGTCGTCCACATAGGGAAACACCTGGAATCCCAGCCATCTCAGGTGAGACGCCACCACTGCCATGCATTTGGTGAAAACCCTGGGGGCTGAGGTCAGACCAAAGGGCAGGGCTCGAAACTGAAAGTGGCTGGCTCCCAGCCGGAAGCGCAAGTGATCCCTGGACGCCCTGGCCATTTTGATGTGGTAGTATGCGTCCTTCAGATCTATTGAGCACATCCAGTCGTTCTTCTGTAAAAATGGAAGGATCGATTGAAGCATGACCATTCGGAACTTTTCTTTCTTGATGAAGGTATTGAGGTTGCTTAGGTCCAGAATCGGCCTCCAGTCCCCTGTCTTCTTTGGAACTAAAAAGAACCTTGAGTAAGTTCCTAATCCTCTTTGGTCCGCTGGGACTGGTTGGATGACTCTTTTTTTCTAGCAGCTTTGAAATTTCTATAGCTGCAGGGTCTCGCAGATGGGGCGGTACATCTGGGAGTCTTCTCTTCGGAATTGGGGGCAATTGGAAGGGTATTCTGTAGCCTCTGGTAACAATGCTTTTTACCCAGTTGTCTGATGTAAGATTTTGCCAGGCCTGAGGGTATAAAGCAAAGTGACCCCCGACTGCCTCCAGAGCAGGACAGTTGGGCCTCCTCCCAGGAGTGCTGGAAAGGTTTTCCAGGGGGTGTATCCCTGTCACCTTGGTTTTGCGGACCCCCTCTGCTGCCAGGGCGGCGTCTTCCACCTCTGCCCCCTCCTCTGCCTCTAGAGGGAGCATCACCCTGTGTGCCTGGGAAAGATCCTTGGGGTTTTCGAAACCACATTTTTCCACCATGTTGCCCTTTGGGGTACGGTCTGGATGGGGTGGAAAAACGGACTCGACAGCAGACAGAGTCTTTCCCTCCTGCTCACACCGGGTAAGGGTCTCCTTTACTTTAGGGACAAAGAGAGTGGCACCATCAAATGGGGCGTTAGTAAAGGAAGACTTGAAGGCTTCCGCAAAAGAACATAAGCGCATCCAGGATTGTCTACGAAGAGCAATCGCTGAAGCTGCTGCCCTACTCGATCCTTCGGCTGCGTATGAGATCAGCCTCATGGACGAGTTTACAATGGATGTAAGGGTATTGAGATGTGCCGTAACTTTCTGAAATAGCAGCATCTGTAGTACCCTGGAGGGTATCTCCCAACTCTTTGATTAGATCCCTCTGTAGCCGTGTGAAGTGAGTCAAGTAGTTCAGGGATCGCATAGAAAAAGCCGCTGAACTAAAAATGCGCTTCCCATACCTGTCCATAGTCCTAGAATCTCTGTTAGGTGGATGGACAGATGAGGAAGATTCAGACATCTCCTTTTTCGTGGCCGCTGCCACCACCATAGCGTCCACTGGCACTCCCTTTGTCAGATAAGCCTTATCCTGAGGGGCAGTAATATATTTGTTAGGCTTTCTAGGGACTGGCTCCACCGTGTCAGGCATCTCCCACGCCCTTTCAGCAATCAGCTCCATCAACTCATCAGGCGGAGTGACCCAGGAGGAGGAAGGCGAGCACCGAATGCCTTCAGCAAAACTGACTCATCCTCAGAAGGGGGGAGGGCTTGCCAATCACCTCTCTGCTTTAGGATCTCCAGGATATCAGAAAAAGAGACATCCTCTGAGGGTGACTTTGGGGACCCTTCTGACTCATCTAAGTCAGTGTCCGATGTCAATGATTCTTGTGGAGAATCTAAGTGTCTCCTCTTACACAATCTTTTCCTCGGAACTTCTTCGGTGGGAGCATCCGAAGAAGCCTCCGAGGAAGAGGGCACCCTCCAGGGGTGGCTGAGACACACGTGCTCGGCGCTTAGATGTAGCCGTGGGTGCAGAGGAGGATAACGGTCCTTTATGGGGAGGAGAAGCTATTTCTGCTGATGTGGTTGTCTGGGTAGACAACACCTTCCTCATGAGGTCGAAGGCCCCCGGGTCCCGAGTCGAGGTATCTCCCGGTTCCGAGGAAATGGGAAGAATCCCCAACACAGGCACCGAAGGCATCGACCCCGAGGACGGAGCCGAGTCGATCCGAGCCGAGGCCCAGAGAGGGAGCGTCGGAACCGAAACATCAGTCCGACTCTCGGTCCCGGAACCAAGGATGGATCGTTCGGCTCTGAGACTCCGGTACCGGATCCGACGGAGTCGAGGTGAACGGAGCCGACCGAGAGAAGGACGGTTCTGGCACCGAGGGCTCCACAATCAGCAGATCAGCCTCTTCCGGCTCCGAAGACTGAATAGGATTCGGAGGAGGAACAGATGGAGATAAGGGTAGGCCTTCGAGTCTCGACACCAACTGAGAGGAGAAAGAGATGAGCTTGGATAAGGCCGTATTCTCCATTAATTTCTGCACCACGTGGTCTACATCGGAGTCGGAGAGGGGTTTGGAAGAGCGCGTCGAAGGAATCGAAGACGGAGCCGACCTCAACAGTGTCGGTGGAGGGAGCTCCGTCACCGGTTCCAAGACTCGAGGCTCGGATACTGACAAAAGTTCAACACTCGGCCCTGAAGTCTGTGGAACCGGTGATCGAACTTTAACTGAAGAGCTCGGAGCCGATGACCTGGGCTCTGACGTCTTCGATTCCTTCGAGGATTTGGATGCCTGGTCTGATGCATCCAGAGCCTCTTGAAAGGTAGGTTTTAAAGACCCTATCCATAAGTTTCCTGCGCCTATCTGTCATGACCCTTCCACTGAAAGAATGACAAATTGAACAGTCTTCTTGCAGATGGAGAGGGCCAAGACAGTAGACGCAGGAACTATGATTATCAGTCACTGACATCTTTTGCCCACATTGGCAACGTTTAAAGCCAGACTTAGCTTTCTCAGACATCTTAAAAGTAATAAGGTTAATTTTATAAAAGTCCAGTCCAGTAGGTATGTCTAATCCAGTAACTTTAGTCAAATCCAGTAAAAAAGTCAATCTAGTAGTCAATCCAGTAAAAGGGATGTCTAATCCAGTAACTTTAGTGGGGTTAGGCCCCGAGGAAAACTCTAATAAAGTTTAAATAACTTTATATGGAACCGAGGAATCCTCGAAACACTATAAACACACACACACAGTCACTTAGATAATATATAGAAGAAGAATTTCTAAGAAATATAAGAAAAAATATAAATCTTAGCTTAAGGTTGCTCGAGCTCATCAAACTGATGCGATCTCTGCAGCGGCAAACTAGATCTGAGGTAAAGGCAGAGGGGGATTGTGGGAGTTAGGTTGGTCTCGAGCTTCTTCTCGATGCAGAGCTTGCAAGCGGCCGACACGGAGCCGAGGATCGGCTCCGAACCCAGGTGTAAGAACAAACGGCGAGATCGAACACTCTCACATCTTATGTTAAATTCCAAGGTTCGATGGGTTCTTTAAAGAGTGGTTTCAAATGCAAGACACATCTCAAAAAGGTTTTGCGAAGGTGATGAGACATTAAGGAAAGGTCATCAAAGTCATTATGAAGATTGGAAATAGCAGATAAGTGTACCCTAATAGTAGAAGCAGAAGCTCCTGATTGCAAAATGCTTGACAAATATTCTAAAACCTTATCCAGTGAGGTTGAAAAGGGGCAATTGTCTCTGCAGAAGATCACAGCACAAATCTGTTCCATTTACTTAAGGATTTCTGGTTGATGGTTTATGGGACGCCAGAATAATTTTCTGAACTGAGAAAGATAGATTTTTCTATCTGGCAATTACTGGAAGCAGAGCTACCAAGCCATCAGCTTGAGACCATATAGGTTTGGATGGACCATCTCCTGCAGGTGGGACAGCAGGTCTGGGGTTGCGTCCAGAGTCCACGGACAATGAACCAGGTGAGGCCACAGA
Source organism: Protopterus annectens (assembly GCF_019279795.1). Classification (NCBI taxonomy): domain Eukaryota; kingdom Metazoa; phylum Chordata; order Ceratodontiformes; family Protopteridae; genus Protopterus; species Protopterus annectens. The sequence continues at coordinate 736,221,979 of NC_056735.1, read as the reverse complement.
AAGGGAAAAAGTACAGTTGTGTACACTTACCATAAATGTAGATGTTTGAGTGTATTCACTGTTGCAGTCCTAACCAATGGGTTAACCGGCTCCTGGTAGCCCTCGATTGGCCAGAATACCAAAGGTAAGTAAATATGACATTGGCTGTCGTCGGTTGTAAAGGATGTCAAGACGTCCGATACAAAAGGAGGCGGCCGACGTCACTTCCTCAGTCTTTCTTGCCATAACAGTCAGGAGTCCCCAAAAAACAAGGCTTAAGCCAAAAGAAACTTTGGCAAATAAAACCAGATCTAGCCTGTACCTTAGGAAAGGAGAACAGGAAAGGACCAAAAAAGGGGGAAGGAGGGAGGGAAACCAGGACTGCAACAGTGAATACACTCGAACATCTACATTTATGGTAAGTGTACACAACTGTACTATGTTCCTAGTGTTTCACTGTTGCAGTCCAAACCAATGGGTTGATTACCAAAGCCCAGAGAAGAGGGAGGAGGCACCAACACAGTCAAGGAGTGGAGAGAATGCCCTGCAGAACAGCAGTGGCAAACCCTGCCCTGGCTCTAGAAAACAAAGGCAAATTATAATGCTTTGTGAAAGTGTGAACAGAAGACCATGTGGCAGCCTCTAAAATGTCTTTATTAAGGACACCACTTAAAAAGGCTGCAGAGGTGGAAGCTGCTCTTGTGGAGTGGGTCCTAACCCCTTGAGGAGGAACCTTGCCATGAAAGGAATAACAGAAAGTAATACAATGTGCAATCCACTTAGAAATGGTTTGCTTAGAGATAGCTTTGCCCTGAGCTCCAGGGGCAAAACTGACCAAGAACTGTGCTGATTTCCGAAGGTCTTTAGTCCTGTCCAGATAAAACCTGAGCTGTCTGTGCACATCAAGAGAATGTAGGATCCTTTCACCTCTACTTCGAGGATTAGGAAAGAAAGTAGGAAGGTGTATGGACTGATTAAGAGTCAGGCTAGAAACCACCTTAGGCATAAAAGAGGGACTGGTTCTGAGAGAGACACGATCTGCATGGAAAATAAAAAAGGCTCCAACAGCCATCAAAGCTTGCAGCTCCAAAACCCCCCTTGCTGAAGTTATAGCCAAACGGAAGGCAGTCTTCCAAGAGAGAAACTTTAAATCTGCAGTGGCAGCTGGCTCAAAAGGAGGAAGAGTGAGCTTCTCTTGAACAAAATTAAGATCCCAGGATGGAGTAGGTGCCCTTCTGGGAGGTTTTAAGTTGCAAGCACCTCTGAGTAACATTTTCATCAGGGGATGAGAGAAAATGGGTTGCTCAAAAGAACAATGAGCAGAAATGGCTGAAGCATGGATCTTGATAGAGGAAAATGAAAAACTACCCTGAAGCAAATCAGCTAAGTATTCCAGGTGCAGAGGAAGAGTAGGCTGAAAAGAAGATTCCCCTCTAGCCTGCATCCAATGAGAGAATTTTTCCCATTTGCCAGCATAGGACTTCCTAGTGCTAAGCCTCCTGAAGTACATTGACCACCTGCTGGGAAAAGGAAGAAGAAATGGATTAATTCATACAATGAGCCATGCTGACAAATGGAGAGACTGAAGATGAGGATGTGGAATGCTTCCCCCTTCCTGAACCAAAAGATCTGGTTTCAGAGGAAGACACCAAGGAGGAAATTGGGAGAGACTGTGAAGCAGTAGATGCCAATGTTGTCTGGGCCAGTCTGGAGCTATGAGAATAGTCCTTGGTCTTTTGTCCCTTATCTTCAATAATACTCTGGGAAGAAGAGGAAGAGGAGTGAAGGCATAAACTGACAGAAGCATCCAAGGGAAGGACAGAGCATCCTCTCTCCAGGCCTTGCTGTGATGCTGTATGGTGCAAAAAAGTGGTAGAAGGTGGTTGTCTGGGGAGGATAAAAGATCCACCTGAGGAGTGCCCCAACATTGAATGATGCTGTAAAAGACTGCTCTGTTCAGTTGCCACTCGTGAGGATCCAGGGTTTGTCTGCTCAACTGGTCTGCCAAAACATTGAGTCTCCCTGGAAGAAACTGAGCTAGGAGATGCAGGCCCAAGGATGCTGCTATGGACCAGAGAATCATGCTCTGTCTGCACAGGGGGTAAGAATGAGTCCCTCCCTGTTTGTTGATGTACCACATGACTGTGGTGTTGTCTGTCCTGACAAGCAGAGTTCCAGGAGAAAGAAGATGCTTGAAAGCTAGCAAGGCTTGCTATACTGCCATCAATTCCTTTAGGTTTATGTGCAGGTGCATCTGCTGGGCATTCCAATGTCCCTGTATGCATCTGCCATCCAGGTGAGCTTCCCAAGCATAGTCCGATGCGTCTGTGGTAAGAACTTGAATGGCAGAAGGTGGGCGAAAAGGCATGCCCTTGTTTTGTAGATGGGCTGTCGCCCACCACAGAAACTCTGTCTGCAGACATGGAAGCAGAGGAATTATCATATCCAGGTCCTGTGTGTGTTGACACCAAAGGTTCTTGAGGCACCACTGCAATTTCCTCATATGCAGTCTTACATATGGAATCATGAGAATGCAAAAGGTCATGTATCCCAGAGCTTGAAGGCATTTCCTTGCTGAGAGCTGGAACAGGCTTGCCAAATCCTTGAAGTAAACTGAAAGAGTTGCCTGCTTCTCCTGGGTGAGATATATCATCTGGGCGGCTGTGTTCAGACTCGCTCCCAGGAATGTTATCTCCTTGGATGGCACCATTTTTGATTTTTCCATGTTCACAGTGTAACCCAGAGAAGAGTCTTTGCAAATTCCAGATTCTTTAACAGCTGTTCTTGAAAATTTGCTTGAATTAGACATTCGCCCAAGTATGGATAAATCTGAATTTTCTTCTGCCTGCAAAAAGCAATGACTGGAGCTTGGCATTTTGTGAAAACTCTGGGAGCAGTAAGTAAGCCAAAGGGCAGCACAGAGAATTGACAATGTTGCTTGCCCACTCTGAAACTAAGGTATTGCCTGCAACTTTCCCTGATAGGGATGCGCAGATAAGCTTTTTTGAGATCAAAGTTACTAGCCAGGAGTCCTTGTCTAACATTGGTAGCAACTGATGCAGAGTGAGCATTTTGAAATTTGGACATAACAAAAAAAGAGTTCAGAATGGATATATGTAGGATAGGATGCCAGGTGCCTTCTTTTTTTGGAACTACGAAAAGTCTGGAATAGAAGTCCTGGCCTACCTGCTGAGCAGGAACTGATTCTATTGCCCCCAGATGTAACAGAAACAAACTTTGCTTTTCTACTTCTGCCCTTTGGTTTGGAGGAGTGTCCAGGAATCCTTTAGGTACAGAAAAGGTGTGGAAAGAAAACCTGTGACCTAGGAATACAGTTCTGAGTACCCATTTGTCGTATGTGATGGTGGCCCAGACATTTGCAAAAAAGGCCAACCTTCCCCCTAAAGGATTCTCCGGGCAAGCAGGAACAGGCAGAAGTTGGACAGAGTCATTGAGAATGTTTCGATTGAGATGTAGGCTTAGAACTGCCCACTTTGGAAGTGGAAGCATGCCAATGCTTAGACCTTTGAGGGGTAGCCACTTGCCCCCTAGAAGATTTGTAACCTCTAGTCCTAGAAAGGTTCTGTCTGTTGGTATCAGGAAACAACCAACTCTTAGAAGGGTAATTCCTGCTGAAACAAGGAGGTTGAACTTGCAGAAAGTCTTTAACTGTTTGCATAGACTTGGCCTTATCCTCCAGCTTTTTGAGCACTTCCTCTGCATTGCTGCCAAATAGACTGTCCTTATGTAAAGGTACATCTAAAAGCTTAGACTTGACAGGCTCTGGAAGGGGCTGCTCCCTGAGCCAAGCATGCCTTCTGAGAACAGATCCAGTAGCTGTAGCCCTGCAGGAGGCTTCTAGAATGTCAAAACCACAATGTAAAGAATGTTTATTGACAAGACTGGCAGAATTCAGCAAATCATGCATATCCTTACTCTGCCAAAAGAGGCACACTTGCAATCTTTGACTTAATAGCCTCCAAGGTGTACTGCTGATACTTAAGCATATGAAAAAGACAATTAGTAGACCTAATAGCAAGAGTGGCAGAGGTATAAACTTTTTTACCCCACCTATCTAGGTTCCCAGATTCCCTGTCGGAAGGAACAGGATTCTTGGTAACAGTGACCTTAACACCTTTAGGCCCTTGAGAAATAACCTCTGGGTCAGCTAGCGGATTCCTAAAAGGAAACAAATGAGAATCAGGGACTCTATAGTACCTGTCAGGTTTCCTGGGAGCAGGAGGAACTGAATATGGAGTCAAGGAATTTTCCAGAAAAACATCATCAACCACGTCCAACACTGGAGGAATAGCCAGAGGCTTATGCTGAGGCAAATCCAAAAACTCCCTGGTCCTTTTTTTAGATTGGGGATAATCCTGACTTTCTCATTTAAAATGCTCCCTGAGAGTATTCAAAATATCACCAAAAGAGAAATCTTCTGGAGGAGAAGCAGAAGGAATGGATTCCTCTGCATTTGAATACTCAAAAGGAGAAAAAAACTGAGAAACTTCCTCCTCATCAGCAGAAATGTTAGAAGCATCAGAACTTGAATAAGACAAAGCCTCAGTAGAGACATCCCTACCCCTTTTTGGAGGAAGCGGCTGTGAATCCCTAATAAAAGTCAAAAGGTCATCATACATTTTAACCATTTGAGAATGAGGGGAACAAGAGGAAACTGGAGCCTGTTTCTTCACAGGCTTATGACTGCAAGATTTACCTACAAGTCTGAAGGACTCGGGAGGCTTGGCAACCGCCAAAGTAGTGGCAGAGGTTGTGGTATGAGCCTGCTGTCCGAAAGAAGAACAGAGGCCTCGGACACCAGAGCCAGCTTAGTGACTCCGGATCCAGCTGAAGAGGCAACAGGTGGAAGGTCAGGAGACAAAATGGAAGCCGGAGGCCTGTGGGACTCTGAAATGGTCTCAGCCGAGGCCTGCGGTTGAAAATCCAGACTGCAGAGGCTGCAAAGGCGCCTCACTGGCTACCGCAGGACTGACGACCAACTTAACATCACCTGAAGACTTGACCTTCTGAAGCCTGTCGCGGTCCTTGTCCTTATGCCTCTTAGGGATATCCGAAGCCTGAAGACCAGCGGACGCCATACCAACAAACTTAGGCCACACTTCAAAATGCTTAGCTAAAAGCTTAGCCCAATGACGAATAGTACGCGGATTAAAGGAAGCACAGAGGTCACAGGTCGTGGTCAAGGCCTAAACAAATAATACAATAGGAATGAAAATCTCTATGGTGAATCTGTTTTCCACAGGTAAGACAATTATTGACTTTTTCTGACATTCGTTAAGGCAAGAAAAGAGGATCCCCAACATGGTACTTAGCTGTAGTTGACTTCAACTTTGTAGTCGGAAACCAAAAAGGTAAACTGTTGACTGGCACTTGTGCAAAAATGCTTCTGCTTCGGGCTCCGTGGCAAGGAAGACTGAGGAAGTGACATCAGCTGCCTCCTTTTTTATTGGACGTCCTGATGTCCTTTACAACAGACGACAGCCGATGTTTTACTTACCTTTGGTATTCTGGCCGATCGAGGGCTACCAGGAGCCAGATAACCCATTGGTTAGGACTGCAACAGTGAAACACAATGAACATCAGATTTGTCAGAGCCAATAAGGCATAATGAGGATTACTCTGCTTCTCAACCATTGGGCCTTCTTTAAGAATTGGGGAATCAGAGGTAGTGGCGTAAAGGCATAAAGCAGTCCTGGGGCCAATCATGTAGAAGAGCATCTCTCAGGGACTCCACCTGGGGGGGGGAGGACAGGGCAAAGTAGCTGCTGCATTTGTGGTTTATGGGAGATGCAAATAAGTGGCAGCAAGGCTGACCTCAGCAACAAAAAACATACGCCCACAGCAGAAATGGTCTTTCCATCCTTCTCACATCTGGCTAACATGTCTCTGATTTTGGGCCCAAAAACGAGGTAGCATCAACAGGAGCATTGACAAAAGAAAACTTAAAGGGGTTCGCAACGTCACACAAGCACATCCAGGCGTGATGCCTGTACCCGCTGCCCTGGCCGTCCCTTCGGCTATGTAAGCAATAAGCCTCATGGAAGAGTTGGATATCGATTCTAGGGTTGCAAGCTGGGAGGCAACTTTATCTTGTACCTCGTCAGACATTGCTACTACCAAGATGCCTGAGAGCTCAGTAATCAGGTCCCTCTGAAGATGGGTAAAATATGCCAAGAAGTTCAATGACCATATGGCAAAGGTCATTGAAGCATATACCTGCTTCCCAAATCTGTCCATCTTCCAAGACTCCCTGTTTGGAGGACGAACAGTTGGACTCTCCTCTGTGAGTTACTTCTTTGTGGCTGCCGCCACCACCATAGCGTCTATCACTAAACACTTAGACCAGTGGGGCTGATCCTCTGGTGCAGTAATAATTTTGTCCAGTCTCTGGGGGATTGGCTCTACAGTGTCAGGGGCCTTTCAAGCAAGCTGCATGATGAGCTTGACCAAATCATCGGCAGGTGGGGTCACCCAGGAAGTAGAAGGTCGGGTAAGAAAAGCCTGCCAGAAGACAGATTCCCAGGATGTTTCCAAAGGAAACATCTTCAGGGGGTAACCATGTGGACCCTTCTCCTTCATCGTAATCTGTATTCTCGATGAAAGATTCTTCTGGAGAATGTGCTTTCTCTTACATGACATCTTATGGGGTGGCTCCTCAGGGGGAAGGTCTGAGGAGGACTCCGAAGAGAGGGTACCCTGCAGTAGGTTGTCTTGCTGCTTCCGTGCCTGCTGTCCGAATGTAGTAGACTGTGATAGCTGCGAGCCAGAGGATACATAGATATGACACTCCAACGGAGTGGGTGCCAACTGTGAGCCTGCTGAGGTGAGCGCTCTCTCCATAATCTAGAAGGCAGGCCTGCCTGAAGAGGGATGAGAGCCCAGAACAGAGAAAGACGACCTTGTAAACGGAGTCACACCCTGCTCCAATGAGCCCGCCTCCTAAGAAGGAGCCCAGAGAGGACTTGGAGCTGTCAAAGCAACCAGTACCATAGTCAACGCCATGGAAAAAATCGGTGCCGTACTAGAGATTCCAGAGCTGGCAGCCAAGTCATGGTTTTGTGGGTGGGTCGGCACTGACTGAGCTGAGGTCCACAGAGTGGGTTCCGGGACCGAGGTGAGATCCACCATCGGTACCAAAGAAGCTGGCAATGGGAGAGTTAGCAGTGTCGAGGACTCCAAATCCTGCAGGGAGGTTGAAGGAGGAAGATAAGTTGGACTCCTGGGAGGAAAAGGCTCAGCTCCGGGTGGGAGGGAAGTCTTGGGGTTGAAATACCTCTGGTTGCCAAGAGCTGATCCACCAGTCTAACTACATCAAGCTCCGAAAGGCTCCTGGAGGAATGAACAGACATTCCCGAAGGAGATTCAGAGCATTCAAGAAAATGGCTGAGCTGCTGACCAACAAAGGTGTCAATGGATGAGGAATACTGAGTCCTGGCTATGTGTTCAACCTTCGGCACCGAGGTCGACTGACCAAAAGCTTGTGTTGGGGGGAAGTGATCAGTTTTATAGGGGAAACTATTGTTGGTGCCAAGAAGGTCTTAGGCACCACTGAAGGGGTCAGTACCGTGGTAACTTTCGTCGGTTCCACAAGAACAGACAAAACAGTGGAAGGGAGCATAGACTCCAGTGCCCAGACAGTTGGTGCCAATCTGGATTCTTTTGACTTCGGTTCCATGGAAACATGGTCCTTGGACAATTTCGGTTCCTGAGGTTGCTGAGACATTGGGACTGAATGGCTCCTCTTTTTTTGGTTCTTTCTTAAGAGATTTTTATACCTCAACCTCACACAAAGCCTCTGAAAATGGGGTTTTAACACACCTTTTATGATCAATTTGTTGCAATGCTCTGCAAGGGTTCAGGCACTAAAACCCTTACATAGTTCACACACAGACAATGAATTTCTAAGTGTGGTACCTCCAAACAATAAACACAGGAAAGATGCCCATCAGAGTTGGGCATCTTTCTGCCACATTTGTCAAACTGCTTGAAACCAGTTGTAGCTTTTGGTTTCTCAGCCACTGTAACTACAAATAAACCGCCATTCATGCGTATCACCAATACACACACAAAACAGTAAACCCAAGGCAAGTTAAGGAAAACAATTTTTTTTTTAAATGTACCAACAATGGTAGTAAGAGAAATACCCAGAAGGGGTAAGAAGAAGGAAACTGGGAAGAAAATACCAACAATGGTACTTGAGAATTACCAAAGGTCGAAGGAAGGAAGGGGCCTATACCAACTCTCGTAATTACGAAATGCCAAAAGGTAAAAATTGGTAAAAACAGCACTCTCACACACACACAGATAGTCACTAATTAGGAAACAGAATATCAAACGACCAAGAAATATTAAAGGTAGAAATATGTATAAGAAATATATTAACAAAAATAAAGCACTTAACTTGAGAGCATGGCCTGATGCGTCCTGAAACTCTACGTGGCAAACGAGATCTGAAGAGATGGGAAGAGGGGCAATATGGGTAGCCTTAGCTCGAGAGTTCTGGTTGGCACAAACTTGTTACAACAGCCGAGTTGGTTCTGAGGACGGAATTGAGACCCAACAGTCAAGAATGAATGAAGATTAACAACATCAGATCTGTTGCTTTGAATTTTAAAGTTAAAAAATATGACAAATTAGTAATTTCAGCAAATGATTTTGTGCAACTGCTACTGCCTGCCAAAATAACTCACTAACTGATACAACTTTTAACACTGTACATTTAAAGTAATCCAAATTCCACCTAAGAGAAAGAATTTAAGTGTTACAATGTTAAGAATTTGGGGGAAGGGGCATGATATTAGGAAAAGCCTGACAGATTTGAATACTGAATGGGCCGGGTTTAGCAAAAGAAAGACAATGACTTGAATCTACAGTGAAGAAGAGAAAGACTGTAATGATATTGGAAGAACCATCAAAACTAGATGAATTTGCCATACATCTCAGCAGCCCTCCTCAACAGTTCCTGTATGCAATAAATACATAATTGGAAAGCAGCAGCAGAAGTAATACTCACTATTTTCCCCAGAAAGCATTTAGCACCCAGCAGCCCCCAAATACAGCATGAGTGGAAAAAATTCCATGTTCTGTAACGAGCAGTTCTCCAGATTACAAAACTGTATGTTTAGATTAAAGCTTTCTAATATACTCCAGTTAAAGCACTGCTCAAGTTCTCAAAGAGAAAGTCAGTCTACCTAAATACTGCTAGCTAAGTTTTATTTGTTAAACACGTTAACAATGTTATTTCTCAAAGAAGTAAGACAGAAACTAGTAGAAGGGGTTAAGGCTCTGAACTGTTAATGAGTTCCTTACTGTAGTCAAGGGTACAATGTTTAATTCACTTCACCTTCATTTACTGTATTGGCTCTGAACAAGTCATTTAGACAGTGTTCAAGTCACCCCGATAAGGGACACTATGTCCAGTAGACTTGATGATTAACAAATACATAAATAAAAATAAATTAAATTAAAAACACACACAAATTAGCAAGGTCACTTCTATGTTTAGGCATCATAAGATGGAAACAAGCATCACATACTCATACACAGAATACTGCTAAGCCATGTAGATTCTTATTTATAATTTAGTTCTGTCGACTGAACATACACAGTCCATAAAGCAATAAGAAGGAAATAGAAAAGAAGATATAACCGATAAACACATCATAATCTCAAGACAAATGGATCTCTGAAAAGTCCATGAACCAACTATTTAATCTAATCTTCCTTCCAAGTCCATTACCCATTCTGCACTTACAATAATGTAGTTGATTACATGGACAATTTTGGAAATTGTATGCGCTATTGAGTTACAAAATAATTTTCTACAGATGCCTCTAATGAATATCCATGTTTTAATACCTGCCCCTTCAGACCAGCTCGTGTTGTAGTAAAGTTAACATCTGTCACTATGGAAGCTGCATCAGGTGGAAGAGAGGGACTTGGGTTTCGAGTTGCCAGAAACAAACGGAATTCTTCATTAAAGTCAATAGTTTTGTCTCCTATCTGCACAACATAACAAGGACCTGAAACAAAAAAATATCAGTAAGACATTGTGCATAATATATGTAAACACACACACACACACGCACGCACACACACACACACACACACACACACACACGTGTGCATGCAAGCATCAATTGTTACTTAGTACCTAGCCTAAAGTACAACTGTGTAAATTATTCACAACTACAGTATACTTCTGAAGAACAAATAATTGTAGCAGCACTATTACTGTGTTTCTACTTGCTAACATCAGTCACTCTCAAACTTACTTCTTAAGCATTCAGTGCTCCCCTTCCACATGGCTAATGCCATTTCCACAATGCTGCTCTTCCGGCATCAGCTGGCATATGCTACATAAAATTTGCCTTATATGCTAACGACAAATTTTCAGCACACATCCAGCACTTCATGGCAATAAGAAAAGAAACACTAACTGCTCAATGGTTGTTAAGTCCGTCTCTTTCTGAGTTCAAGGACTTCAGCACACCAGACTTTCCTGTCCACCACTGCTTCTTGAAGTTCATGTAAATTCATATTCATTACTTCAGTAATACTGCCTTATCCATCTTAGCCTTTTTGCCATTTTTTTCTTTTGCCCCCAAAATTTCCCGTCATCATTGCTTTCTTCAAAGATTCCTTTCTTTGCATTACATACCCCAAATATTTGAATTTTAGTTTTCCTATCAGTCCTTCCACTGAATAGCCTCGGTTAATTTTTTTACATATCAACTGATTTAAACCACTCTCATGGCATTGAGAGACAAAGCCCTGACTATGATCCAGGCACCCCACGTTTAGTTAGCAGCTTGGGCAACTGAAAGAGTAGCAGGAAGGGACAGGCATTACCATCCAGGAGGCAGGGTAGTGACACGGGGCATCTACTACAATGATCCTAGATAGAGACTGGGGACATCATATAATGGAAAGCGCGGTCCTAAGAGGTTGTGGACAGGTGGACATGGCACAGCTGCTGCAGAGGCTGGACATACACAGTAACATCCTCCACTGCACAACTGCCCATACAGATGTAATGGCAGTCACGATAGGAAGGGTTGGTCCAAGGTAAATCTTAATAGAAAAAAAAACAGGCTTGATAAATGACAGCATGATCCCACCCCCATGACATCCTAGGATCCAAGCAGGCCCCTATGTAAAAATGGTACTAGTCTAGGGATGGACTGGAGCAGCTGGTAGACCCAGCAATTGAGGTAGGAAACTGGGATAGTAGTCAAAATGAAGGAATAGGGACCAAAAATTTTGACTGATTTCATCTCCTTGAAGTCCAGAGAATTCTGAGCACAAATCGCACAGCCATTTGTTACTACTGTGAAGTTCATTACTTTAACTATTATAGCTCTACAGAGTCACAGATACTCCAAGGCTGTTTAACCTTACGCCCATTTACTCCTTGCTAGTATCCTCCTTCAGGCTGCATCTCCTTTCTGCAGGAAAGCCATACCAGTCAATCTGGAATACATTTATGAATACTCATCCAGTCATCTAGTTTATGCTTAAAGGATGATAGTGAGTCATACTACTTAACAAGCAAGAAGAGTTTATTCCAGAGATTTGTGAGCTGCTGAGTTATAAACCTGTCCCTCCACCATACTTTATTTAACTCTTAGTGAAGATTTATATCCTTGGGACTTCCAAGATGGTTTCACACTGAACAACAGCTTAATGTTAGCTCTCCTAGTGTAAAAAAAAGAAATAAAATGAGGAATAAGAGCCAGTGATATTCTCAGTTTGAGTAAAATTCAGTTACTGGCTAGGATGTACACTGCCTGAATGCCAGCAAAGAACTTAGAGAACCTGAAAGAAAATCAGCCAGAAAACCTGAAAGAGAAAGCACTGGCTCTGAAGAATCCTCATGTGTTTAGCAATAAGTAGTTCAAGCTTCAGCTTTGGTACAATATATGGCTTCCAGTAATGTAGATGAAAAATAAAAAGAAATGTACTCAGAGGTGATTAAAATACATGAAACACTAAGAACAGAAGATGCAGTTAAAAAAGGAATGATTAGTAGAACATATCAAATACTGCATGATAACTATAAGAATTAATGGGTCTATATTCCCATGTTGACAGGGCAGTTCATCGAACGCCCTTACATCGACACATACACAACGAAATGTCAATATCTCGAACAGCCACAATAGTGATTTTTTCCCAGAGAAAAAATGCTGGGCCAACAACAAACAATGAAACACAAGCCCTCGCACGTACGACTGCCCGGCCAACCAACCTTGGAGAAAACACAAAAAAGCCAGCAAGATGGTTTCACCATTTAATATAAGGCAAAAAAGCGGACAAACATGTCCTATTTCAAATCCTCATACTAGTTTCGGCACCAGCCTTCATCAGTGAGTAAAAATTGTTAAACAATCCACTACCAACGTCAGTATAAATACTGTAGTACACCAATAAGAAGGTAGACATTCTCATAAGTCTCCTGAATCACATTTAAAGCAACATAGCACAATTAATTCGAATACCTATTGCAATACATGTTTGCTTTTAACCAATAGATCATTCTTAATAAAAATGATCTAGAGCAAGTCCACAATTAATGTTTGTCAACATAATGGTTAATATAATCATATATTAGTTATGGAAAAAGTGGCATAAATGCAATATTTTTTAAAAGTAATATGATATGACATAATCATCATATAAATTATAAATGGTCATTGAGACCAGGAGGAAAAAGGGCTCCTAAATGTGTAATCCAGTATCTTTCTTTGTGGCTTAAAATACCTTGCCATCCTGTCTGGTTTTGCCTGTTACCTGTAATTTTGTCTATAATAGTAAACATAAACTTGGCACTGGGATGTTTGACTGTATGTAAATATAATGCATTGGAGGTTTTGTGATTACGAATATCACTACGATGTTCCCCAATTCTGATACGTAGTGAACGTGATGTCTTGCCAACGTAAAATGACTTACATTGGCATGTAGCCAGATATATAACCCAGCTAGTGGAACAATTGCCAAAAACCTTTATATCATATACTTTGCTAGTGTTGGAGCTCGTGAATTGTTTAAGCTGGTTAACTTGAACACAGGATATACAGTGTCCACATCTAAATGTTCCCAGTAACTCATCCCCCATGATGGTAAGTTGTTTGTATATAGCTGCCCCACTTTCTCTGTGTTTATAATGGGAAAACAAAGTGCCCAACGTTTTGCCACGTCTAAATGAGAATGAGCACTGATTGTCTAAAATGCCCCTCAAAAAATCATTTGCTAGTAGGATGTTCCAATTTTGGTTAACCGCTTGCCTGACTGTTTGATGATTTTTGCCTAATGTAGTAATCAATCTGATTTTAGGGTTATTGGTATTTAGACTCTTGTCCCTGTATTCCAACAATGTCTTTCTTTCCTGTTTATCCGAATAAATCCTGGCAGAATCAATGTCAGAAATGCAATAGCCCCTGTCCAAGAATCTGGTTTTTAAGTCAGCTTTGGCTGCTGTATAATCCTGTTGACAGGAATTGATTCTCCGGATTCTGAGATATTGAGATTTAGGGATGTTCCGGATGGTGTGACGTGGGTGCATACTATTAGCATGTAACAAGGTGTTGAACTGGGGATATTTTCGATTAATTTTTGTATTGAGTGTGTTGTCACTATTACGATATACAGTGACATCCAAAAATGTTATCATCTCTCTGTGAAATGTAATTGAAAATTCAATCCCCCAAATATTGTTATTCAAATGTTCCAGAAATTCCTGAAGATAGTCAGTATCCGCACGCCACACCATCCAACAATCATCTAAATATCTCCTCCATATGTCTATTTCCACTAGGTATAAATTGTGTAAAGGATTGTAAATCAGGCATTCCTCAAGGTAGGCCATAAAAAGATCAGCATAAATAGGGGCGAAAGAAGCCCCCATGGCCGTACCTTGAAGTTGCCAGTAACAATCACCTTGGAAATAGAACACATTTTTAGTCAAGACATGTTCTGTTAGACAAATAAGCAAAGTATTAAAACCTGGAGAAGACAATTCTGCTTTGGCAAGCCAATATTCAACAGCCTGAAGCCCTGCCCAATGCGGGATACTGGTGTAAAGAGATTTTACATCCAATGTACACATTATCCAATGGGGCTCAAGTTGACAGTCCTGGATGATTTGCAAAAATTGTGTGGTGTCCTGGATTCTTGCTCTGACCAGGGGCAATAGTGGTGTAAGAAATTTGGTAAGAAAAGCAGACAATGGTTCAGTGAGGGAACCATGACCAGAGACAATAGGCCTACCTGGTGGATGTGTAAGGGATTTATGTATTTTCGGCAGTAAATACAAAATTTGTCTATCTGGATCTTTGACCTGTAAATGTTGAACAATTTTGGACGTGATTATACCCTCCTCCAATGCAGATTGTAAAAACAAATCAATCTCTTTTTTGAATTGCATAGTAGGATCAATCTCCATTTTCATGTAGCAATGTCTATCAGATAGTTGTCGTAAACCCTCATTTACATAGAAGTCCATGTTCAAAATCACCACTGCACCCCCCTTGTCAGCTTGAAGTATTGCTATATTTTGATTACTCCTAAGTTCCGATAGGGCCACTCTTTCTGAAGAAGTGATGTTATCCCTACTGGTAGCAACTTCAAAGAGGGGAAAATGTAGATCCTTTAACACCGCTTGTTGGAAAATGGCTACATTTTTATTCATAGGCGGCTGGAATGTGGATTTGTGAAAGGTAAAATCAGTAGATCTTTGAGCATTGGAGCTATCCTGTTCAGAAAAAAATAGTTTAAGATTGAGTCTACGACAAAAATCAATGACATCTACTGAGGTTTGGTATTCATCACAAAAAAAGCTAGGAACGAAATTTAACCCTTTATTAAGAACTTGTTTTTGTTCTAGTGTAAGTACATGGTCTGATAAATTCAAAACATTTTCAAAAACTTGTGTATTTATTTCAGTAGTGCCTGAATAAGTCCCGTCATGGAATCCGTAGATATGTTTGTTTCGATGTTTCCTCCCCCCTCTGGATTTCCTACCATGTCTAAAGGGTATTGAGTATTGGTTTTCTTCTTAAGTGGGGAGTTGACAGTGTTGGCATATTCACTGTCAGTGTTAGATGACTCCTCCCCTGAGGTGCTGGTTTGAAAATGATCCCTGTTTTTTAATATAGATCTGGGCCTTTTTCTGGTCCTGCCCCTGCTTATATTGGGGACGTTGTCCTGAAACCTCACAGATCGTTGTGCTTGAAATGGATGTCCTTTTTCATAGTCATTGATATCTCGATTAAATTTCTTTATTTTTCTATCTCTTAAAGTTTTGTCATAAGAAGTTAGCTCCTTGGACAGCCTATCTAAATATTCAAAATACTTGGGACTGGATTCATGTTTTTTACATTTATTTGCTAAATCCTGAACTTCTGAAAGACATAGTTCTATTGTTCTTTCATAATATGAAGCTAGGATTTTTACAAAAACCATGGAACCTTCTCTGAGTGCTGCATCCCATTCGTCCGTAAGCCTCTCTTCTGATCTGCTTACAAGTGGGTGCAATTTTATCCGTAGTCCTCTAGGTGCTATATTTTTATGGAGATAGGCTTTAAATAGCCGGAGATGCCAAATATTGGCTCTCAGTCCCTTGAGGCCCTTTTCCAAATTCTGAAAAGAGACCTCACAATTATCTATAGGATTTATAGCAGGTTGGGTGGGGTTGCTGCTTGGGGCTTGGTTATTGTGATTGTTATTGGTGATTGTTACTGGCAACTTCAAGGTACGGCCATGGGGGCTTCTTTCGCCCCTATTTATGCTGATCTTTTTATGGCCTACCTTGAGGAATGCCTGATTTACAATCCTTTACACAATTTATACCTAGTGGAAATAGACATATGGAGGAGATATTTAGATGATTGTTGGATGGTGTGGTGTGCGGATACTGACTATCTTCAGGAATTTCTGGAACATTTGAATAACAATATTTGGGGGATTGAATTTTCAATTACATTTCACAGAGAGATGATAACATTTTTGGATGTCACTGTATATCGTAATAGTGACAACACACTCAATACAAAAATTCATTGAAAATATCCCCAGTTCAACACCTTGTTACATGCTAATAGTATGCACCCACGTCACACCATCCGGAACATCCCTAAATCTCAATATCTCAGAATCCGGAGAATCAATTCCTGTCAACAGGATTATACAGCAGCCAAAGCTGACTTAAAAATCAGATTCTTGGACAGGGGCTATTGCATTTCTGACATTGATTCTGCCAGGATTTATTCGGATAAACAGGAAAGAAAGACATTGTTGGAATACAGGGACAAGAGTCTAAATACCAATAGCCCTAAAATCAGATTGATTACTACATTAGGCAAAAATCATCAAACAGTCAGGCAAGCGGTTAACCAAAATTGGAACATCCTACTAGCAAATGATTTTTTGAGGGGCATTTTAGACAATCAGTGCTCATTCTCATTTAGACGTGGCAAAACGTTGGGCACTTTGTTTTCCCATTATAAACACAGAGAAAGTGGGGCAGCTATATACAAACAACTTACCATCATGGGGGATGAGTTACTGGGAACATTTAGATGTGGACACTGTATATCCTGTGTTCAAGTTAACCAGCTTAAACAATTCACGAGCTCCAACACTAGCAAAGTATATGATATAAAGGTTTTTGGCAATTGTTCCACTAGCTGGGTTATATATCTGGCTACATGCCAATGTAAGTCATTTTACGTTGGCAAGACATCACGTTCACTACGTATCAGAATTGGGGAACATCGTAGTGATATTCGTAATCACAAAACCTCCAATGCATTATATTTACATACAGTCAAACATCCCAGTGCCAAGTTTATGTTTACTATTATAGACAAAATTACAGGTAACAGGCAAAACCAGACAGGATGGCAAGGTATTTTAAGCCACAAAGAAAGATACTGGATTACACATTTAGGAGCCCTTTTTCCTCCTGGTCTCAATGACCATTTATAATTTATATGATGATTATGTCATATCATATTACTTTTAAAAAATATTGCATTTATGCCACTTTTTCCATAACTAATATATGATTATATTAACCATTATGTTGACAAACATTAATTGTGGACTTGCTCTAGATCATTTTTATTAAGAATGATCTATTGGTTAAAAGCAAACATGTATTGCAATAGGTATTCGAATTAATTGTGCTATGTTGCTTTAAATGTGATTCAGGAGCCTTATGAGAATGTCTACCTTCTTATTGGTGTACTACAGTATTTATACTGACGTTGGTAGTGGATTGTTTAACAATTTTTACTCACTGATGAAGGCTGGTGCCGAAACTAGTATGAGGATTTGAAATAGGACATGTTTGTCCGCTTTTTTGCCTTATATTAAATGGTGAAACCATCTTGCTGGCTTTTTTGTGTTTTCTCCAACAACAAACAAACCAAACCGACAGACAAAATAAAGTAAGGGGCTTCGCCCCACCCCCACCCCCGATGTGGGGGGATGTGCCCCCCCCTACTTAAATATACCAATTCCAACTACAGTGGAGGAAATGGCAAATTCCCAACAATGGCCCAGCAATTTTTTCTCTGGGAAAAATCGCTATTGTGGTCATTTGAGATTTTGGCATTTTGTTGTATGTGTGTCAATGTAAGAGCATTCGATGAACAGCCCTTTCGACATGGGACTATATACTGGAAATAATCAGAGGAGGTTAGAAAGGATTTGGGAAGACAGACTGAATAAGCAATTCACAAAGATACAATGGGGTACATATATTTCTCCCAAATATGCAACAAAATCTAGAAGATTTTGGATTTTTGCTTGGAAATATTTACATAGGTAATTTAAACCCCAAGTAGACTCCAGAGCATTGCTCCTCAGGTAGACAGCAAATGTTGGAGGTTTGATGGGGAAGAAAGAGGTAATTGAGAAAATATTTTCTAGGAGTGTAATGAGTTGGCTGACTTTAAAGATTCCTTGCAGATCACACTATCAGAGATACTGGATGAGCAGATTGGTGTATCTAAGGAAATGATTTTTCTGAGCTATGATAAAGAAACTGAATTGCATAGACATAGTAAAGCCTTGTTGAGTCTAATTATGGTGGCTGCCAAAAAAGCAATTACTAAAAAATAGAAATCTAAGTCTAAACCAACTGTAGTAGCAAGTGATGAATATAGTAACAGAGATAAAACAACTGGAATTGGGATCTTTAGAAAAGGGTAAGGGCAAATTATATAGAAAAAATGGGAACTGTGGGAACAAAACACACAGCGGAGGAATGAGGTTTAAAAGAAGGCAGAATTTAAGTGAGCTATGTAATGTTTGACTGACAATGATTGGGTAGATTATAAGTGATGCATAATGCAACTAAGATTACCTCAATATGGTTTGTTTTTATTTACATATATGTATGACTGCCTATGTCATAAGTGATAATTTAATAAAGATGTTACTTGTTTAAAAAATACATGAAGCATTAAAGGAGTGTATCATCTCAAATAGGCTGGAAAAAAGTTTGACTATTTAGACGAACTGATAAAAATGAAAAAATCAGAGGTTGAAATAAAGAAAATGTTGGCTGAGTATGACACTTCTCAAGAAGCGCTGCTTCACAACATAGTAGACTTAGAAGACAAGACTGCACAAAGTAAACCTAAGATTTTCTGCTGTACCATGTCAAGACGCAGGTGTGAATTTCAAGCTGTTAAGGAGGAAATAAAAGTTTATCCAATAAAAAGTGAGCCAGCAAACAGAAGGGGACTCTACTTCTCATTCTTCTGACAATAAATTTCATACATAGACTTTGGCAGTGAAACCTTTACAAATGTTCCAAAGGAAAATGCTTGACAGACAGAAAAAAGCACAGGAATTGCCTACAAGAATCAGGAAAACCTGGGACTTGAGCAAGAGTCTGGTGTTGGAGATGGAGATGAAGCAACACTGAAATTAGTGAATAAATAGAAGACTATAAAGTATCAGTCACATTTCTGAAATATGGCTTTGCAAGAAAAAGTGAATGATAGACTGTAACTGGACTGTAAAGCATATACCACACTTTATGTCATTAATGTTTAGAAGGATAATAACAGGGAAAAATAAATGCAAGTAAAACTTTTTTTTTATTCTTAGTATTTGTATAAAACATTGTGTGACAAACTGCATGTTATGTATAGTAAAGCAGTTTTATTTGTGCACAGTCAGGAATATTTTACACATTTTATAATGTAATATGCTGTGATCCTGTGATGCTGGGGCTGGGTGGAGTGTAAAAGTACAGTAATTATATTTATGTAGAATTAAGGTATTTTATTTTTACAAGGATGAATGTCTAGATTAATGCCCTTGGCTTAAGCTATAAACAAATAAAATAAGGCGAAATGAAGAAAGCCATGGAAAATGCTAAGTTTATTACATGTGCAAAGATATTCATTTGTTTCTTTGTTTCTATTAGCAAACATTCAGTAGCAGTCAAAAAGCTTGCAGATGAAGTCAATTGTACATTCTGTTCTGAGTGAAATTTACAAAGATTTCTCCATGTATCTGCAAAGATGTTAGTTGCTTTTTTTCTCATTGTTACTACTTTTGCAAGGAGATGTGCTGTCTGCATGTGCCAACAATTAATCTTGAGACGTCTGGGCATTCTTTGCTAAGTTAAATGCAAAATGTAAAGGTACAATGTCAAGCAACTCAGTGAAAAATAAAAGTATGAAATTACTGGAACTGAATAAGAGACATCAGCCTTCATACTTTAATGCATTTAATAGAACAATGTACAATTTAGTTCCATTTAAATGTAGTATTTGTACCTTGAGGAATAGTACATAAATTCTGCCTGGGTCCCTACTACTGAATTCACATCTTCTAGGACATTCTCCTGTTTTTCTTTAGAAATCTAAGCTTCTTTGTTGTATTTGCCCTTCTAGGTCCCCTGACGCATCCTTAGTACTGCAAATCAGGTTCTAGTCCCCACCAATAGATATTATTCCCTGCTGAAAATTTGTTTCTCCAAAAATTATCTTAAGCTCCATAATACCAGCTTTAGGTGGCATATAAATAAATGCCAGTGCAATACGCCTTCTTTGACAGCAACACATCAGTACCACAAATGTTCCATTATACTTCCTCTTCTATCAATACTGGATCTCCTCTAGCAATCAGTTTTTATTACTCATCTTTGCCTCTCTGATATTCTGCTGAATGTTTATTGATTTAGCCCTAAGAGAAAGTACACTAGTTTATTTTCACTAAAAAAAACAAATTACGCAATGGTGTATTAAATGCATTAACATACTAAAGCTGCTAGGGAAGCTATTACTTGTGTAACTCCCACAATTTCAAACTTCATTTGTTATTACACTCAGGGGTGCCAGACGTCCCTATTTGGGCGGGACTGTCCCGAGATCAGCAGCCTGATCCCGAGTCCCGCCCTGCCGGTTTAAATCCCGGCCAGCCTCCGCTTTGTTTTTTTTTGATTGGCCCGTATACCTGGCATACAGGCCAATCAAAAATCACTAAACACGGAGCTTCTTGTGTTCCGCATTAAACAAAAGTAGCTCCGTGTTTAACGATTTTTGATTGGCCCGTATGCCAGTATACGGGCTAATCAAAAATCGCTAAACACGGAGCTACTTGTGTTGAATGCGGAACTGCAATGCATTAAACACTAGAAGCTCAGTGTTTAGTGCAGAGCTACTGTTCTTTAATTTTTTTTTTTTTTTTGCTCTTCACTTGCCGTGAAAGAGTTTTTTTTTTTTTTTGTCGTCCCTACCTGGCTGGTTGGAAATCTGGCAACCCTGATTACACTGCACCCTGTACAATTCATTCAACAGACAGCATTTAGACCTCTCATGGTAAATTGTTACTTCCAGCAGACTCCTTCTCATCAAGTAAATATAATTAGTAAATTTCACTCAGAACACATTATTCAGTGCTTTCATGATTAATTGCTTGCACCTACATACTTCTAGCCTCCCACTGAAAAGCTTTGCCAATGGGAAAAACAAGCTAATAACTTTTCAAATACAAGAAATAATTATAAATTCCCATGCCTTTCAACATTTTATCTTATTTTACAAGGCTACTTGTTTAAAAACCTTGCTATAGCTTAAATCAAGGGCATTAATCTTGATATCCGCCTCTCTAAAAATAGGGGAAATATTTCCCACATCCCAGCTGTCAAAGATCACAACACTGTATTAACCTTAACTGGCTTCTGTCCAGTCTTTTTTACCTTGTTATAGTATAAAGCCTAGATAAGTTACAACTAATAAAAATTACTTTCTTGCTTTAATAACTTTACCACATGCTGCAGTGACACTTCCCCACCTCACATTTAAAATACCCCTGAATTACTTTGAAATCAAACATGAGATTTTTTTACAAATATTAATAAAAACAAAAGCTGTTTTATTTGCACTTACATCTTCAGGTCCTTCAATGCCCTTCTAAACACTAATGGCATAAAGAGGGGTTTATGCTTTACAGCTCATCTACCTGTCTAACACAGTCAACAAAATACCAGTGTTTTTCAGTCACTCCTTCTTACAAAGTTGCATTCATATGTCCATTTCAATGTCTAATGGGAATGCTGTCATATAGTCTCCCATTTATTCACTCATTTCACAGTGTTGTTTGCATTCTTCCTGAACCTCTCTATCTCCCAACACCAGTCTCTAGTTCAAGTACAAGGTGCCCCAGACTCTTCTAGTCAGCTCTTGGACTGTTTTCTATTGCACAGGTATTTTCCTTTAGAACAATGGAAAAGGTTTCACTGGGAAAGTCTCACTGAGCTTTGCTATTGCCAGAAGAATGGGAACCAGAGTCCCCTTCACTCTCTATTGGCTAAACGTTTTCTTTTATTTCCTCCTTAGCCTGTTCTGCATCCAGAAATGCTTTTGATCATCCAATAAAAAAACTACTCTAAAGAAAGCTGGATATAGCAGGTTAAATCTCACATCTGCCTATCAACATTCTATGATTGCTGGGATAAAGTTACTTCTGTTCAGTTTGGTGTACACTAAATAATCATTTTCTACAAACATTCTGCTGCCCCCAATTTTTAACACTTTTTACTGCTACAAATTTTTCAAGAGCAACTCCTTCGGCTGGTGTGATTCCATCTTTACTAATATAGGCCTTAACTGCTTTTGAAGGTCATATTTGCAGCCATACACATTATGCCCTCTCAACCAACAAATCATGCAGTGGGACACCAGTCCATTTGCATACCTGTACTTTATTAAAATGAAACAGTATGTGGATAGTGACATAACTATTCAGCAACATGTATCTACTGTTGTAAGAAAATGTTTCTATATTGCACAGCTTATAAACAAAAGGACTTTATCTAGATCTAGGAACATCATTGTCTCCCCTTTACTCAGTGCTCATTAGGCCAGTTATTGAATATAATGCCCCCATTTGGCATTTATCTGTCCAGACACTTGCAACAAATGAAATACCTACAGAGACATCTTACTTACATGGACCAACTCAAAGCCCTGCCACTATACTTGGTATCTACAGACTCTGCTAAGACTGACCCAATACTGATGGATTTACTGCACATCAGCAAATCAAATGGTATCATAAATACTCAGTCTAGGGATATAAACGTCTACTGTAACATCAACAGAATGGTTTGGAGGGACAGGTATATCTCACAGAGGATATGGAGGGACAGGTGTATCTCACAGAGGATACTACTGCTCTGGAACAGACTTCCTATCCTCATAAAGTAAAGTTCATCCTTGTCCATACTCAGGCACAGCTTAGATCTATGGATGGGAAACATTACATTTACTCCAAGACTGCCCAGTGTTCTACTAATGGACAGAGGCAACTCCTAAATGTTTTATCCCATCTATGTGTCACCTCAAATTATCTATGGTATGTCTGACCCCAGTTATTCTCATTAGGGTGATATATAATTACTGACCAAGCCATAATCAAATGAGATGGGTTCATTTGAGTGCAAATAGGGAAATTGACTAGGCTTAAAATGGCCTGCAAGGGCAGCTGGCCTAATACTTACTTATGAACCCATGAATGAATGCTGACTGTTCTCTCCAATTTCTTTTGTACAGCAGAAAATATCAAGTTTTCCCCTGTGTGCCATTTCTTCTAACTGTTCTGTTTTTTGAAATCACCCTTGAGAAACTTCACACTCAGCCAATGTTTAACACACTTCATCATCTTATTTTTGCAATGCTTGTTATGTTTTCTGTTTTTCTAGCATTTTGATGTTTGAATGTGTGCATTCCTTCAATGTTTAACTTGTCTTAAGTGCATTATTTTATTTTCCTGTAAATTACTCTGGAAGACATCTCCTGTACCAAAGGTAAAATATGAACTTCTCTTGACTGAGAAGCTCCAAGATTATTCCCGGAAAGGGCTTTTCTTCTCCTTTACAAGTTGATTTTCTTTCGGTTTCACCAAATTTCTTCTTTGCTGACATCAGTCAGTGTAATTACTGGCCAGTAGCTGAATTCTACCCAAGTTGATAGCTTGTACTGGCCTTTTGTTCCAGTTTCCAACTTCACAGTGACAGAAGTCTAATCATGTCTTTGACTGTTGTGCATCTCTCTTGTTAACCCTCCCCACAGTGTATCTTGCCTTGTTCAAGGCGTTCAATACCACTCCCCATACTGGCATTATACAGAAGTCAAATGCATTATAATTCTATTCATATGTGGTAAAATGGGGTGCAAACTGGCTGAAAGACAGATCCCAAAAAGTGACAGATGCAGAAATCTCAACAGAATATATGGTTTGGTGCTGAAATCTCTCCTTTTTTGGCTTTTACTTCTTAGATCTCCAAACCAAAAGCCAAGACTACTGCAAACTGGGGGTTAAGTCACATTCTGAAACCAAAGCTCTCCATCATGAACTCTCCCTGACAAATTTGTGGTGTATTAAACATGGGATAAAAGTAAATACTAAAAGACTAACATTGTCACTTCTGGTAGGCAACCACTCTTCTTATCATACTGTATAGAAAACACACCAGAAAAAAGTAAAAATAGAGTCAGGGTCTTAGGAACTTGGGTTGATAATTCCATCTCTTTTCCCATCTTGTGACAATGGCTGTCAGTAAATCATTTTTTAGCAAAGCTAATTGCCAAAGGACTATCTTTAAGGTCTAAAGATGTAATTATGCTGTCATTCTCAACATTGATCAGACCAGTTATTGAGCACAGTACCTTCCTTCTGGATGTTGTTCACTAAATACAACAAACAATTAGAAATACCCACACTACCAAAACTGTCAAAGGTCCAGATTCCCTAAGCTACCATGAGAGGATGGAATCTCTACTCTGTATTCAGTGTCTTATAGACTACTGAGGGAGAGAGTTTTGTCTAACCTGTTCTGTGCCATAAGAGGCCAAGTTGTCTTGGACATCCTATATCTCCGCAAATCCACTGGCTGCTTCCAATACAAGAACAAGGACCTAAATCTTGTTTTAAACACAGTTTATTAAATCATCATTTACTAAATTATTAAGACATAGACCTACATACATTAACAGAAAAGAAAGTAAACCATATTAAAATTTTTTTCATGTATATAATTATATATCACATACTTTTTCTTTCTTTGCAATTATCAACAGTCCAATATTACATAAATCTCTCTGATATCAATCCTTGACAGGGAAGGCAATCTCTAGGCTACGGTTCGAATGAATTTTTGGGCTCTTCACATTCTACTACTTTTCCCTAATTATTTGCTCCCAATAACTTTGTTTCTTTGCAAGTTTTCTCCAGTAAATTCCACACCCTATTGTCTTTTCTATATACCCCTAATTGCAGTCATCCCTATCAGAAGAATGTTCTTTCTCCACTCCCATGTTGGCTTAGCTCTTAGAATACTTTCTGCTACTTTAGGAATATTATATTCTGTACAGTTATTGTTATTTTCCTTAAGGATCTGCATTCAAAATCACAGTCTCTCCTATTTTCTTGAGCTTCTCCCCTGTTTCATCATAATTCCTTTCCACTTTGAATTATAGCTTTCTGCATACACTATGTATAGAAGCCTTAAATATGTAGTTCTGAAATACCCCTTCAATTTAGGTAATCCAAAACCATCGTGTTCTGTTAGAAGGATCTTATCCCACTTGACTCTTGCCCTCTTATATCACTTGACTCTTGCCCTCTTCCCCTCCCAGATAAAATCCTTCAAATATTAATTGCTATCCACAACTTCTCCCCTGGTTGATAAAAACATGCCTGACTTCTGAATAAAACTAAATGGACTAAAAACATTTTCAACTGCTTGTACCTTGCTATTCATATCCATAAAACAGTGTATCCAATTTCTCAGTTTTTGTATTATCTTTTTATTATCTTCCCAAATATCCTTAGCTGCCATAACAGAATATTTCTTTTTTTTAAACACTTATGACATAGGCACATTTACATTTATATAAAAGTAATCAAACTGCATTAACAAGTTAAAATTACAAACATTATGCTTCACACATACTGATATATATATATATCATATAACCTAAATAGCATTACATAAATGATTCAATTCCTGCCCCTTTTTTTAAAACAAGAAACATCGCTATTAAACCATCACTTATGACATAAGCAATCATACATTTATATAAATGAAAACAAACCACACCTCTTAAAGTCCCTTTTCCTATAACAGAATCTTTTTTTAATCCATACTCGTAAGTACTTCATTTTACCATGTCCCCATAAATATGGGCATTGCTTAACCAATTTGTGTGTGAGTACATAGTTTGCAGCTATTGCCTTTGTTTTATCTTCATTAATTCTGTATCCCTAAAAGACTTGAAACTGTCTCAGAATATTTAACAACAATGAAATGCCCTTGTCTGATTTTATTAGGTGCAAAATATCATCATCGGCAAATAAAGCCAAATTTTCTTGATCACCATGCTAATTATATCCTTGAATTTCTGAGTCCCTTATTTTCTTTGCCAGTAGATAACACAAATAACAAAGGGGAAAGATGACACCCCTGCCTGGTTCTTCTGCTCAAACTTATCAGAAAGGATCCCCAATTTAATTTTCAGCGATCCCTCATATATCCTCCTAAAAAACTTATTTTATCAGGGAATGCAAATGCTTCCGTTGCCCCATATACAATCTCGGCTTACTCTGGTCGAGTAGACCCACCAACAGCAGCAGTACTTTCTTATATTCTGCTTCCTCTGGATCATCATTGTTTTATTAATGTTGTCATATTTGTGCTTCCCCTAAAAATCCACAATGATCCATATCTATAAATTTTGGCATTACCTTTGCATTATTTTAGCTATTACAGACAAAATTACTTTATAATCATGGTTTAGAATCGCAATGGGCCTATTTGAAGCTGTATCTAATGAGTCTTTACCATCTTTAGGTATTACAGCCACCACAGTTTTCTTCCAGGATGATGGTGCTTCCCCTCCTTTTAAAATACTGTTAAAACCTTCCAAATCTTTAACACTTTTTTTCCCTCCTAGCTTCCAAACTTCCACAGAATATCATCTATTCCTGGAGACTTTCCTGTAGATTGGCTATACATTACCATTTTTATCTCATCTCCAACTATCCTATTTGTAATTGATTCTCATCTTCCTCTAACCTTGGCATATTTAATTCTTCCATGAACATTTCCATTTGTACTTTTCCTTAAACACATTTCTTTGCTTTATATAGATTTTCCTAAAAATTTATGAAATATTTCTAATACCTCTATAGGATCTCTGGTTATCTCCCTTGTTCTAGTCTCTCTAAATCTGGCAACAACCATTTCTACTTTCTGCTGCCTGAGGCCATTGTGCTAAAAGCTTTTGTACTATGGAGTTTATATCAAAAAACAGTTGCTTGACATAAGTCTTATTGAGGTAGTCTCTTATTTTCTCTTTAGCACTCTGCAGTTGTTCCTCTTCTTTTTCTATTAGACTCCACCTATTCTGTAATACTTTAATCTCTGTCAGTCCCTCTAAATAATTCTTGTTAATTCTCAAATATATATTTTCCTTTTATTTCTATCATATTTTTAAACTCTACTTTCATTTTACCCCACTCACTAGGTATATTTTTGAAGAAATTTCTGTCTTCCCTAATAACTCCATAATAATTACCACTACCCATTCCTTATGTCCCTTTCTGTTTAACACATAGGTAGGGAAATGCTAGTGTCACATTTGTATGTCAGCACCCTGCATTTTTATTTAAGTTGCGATTGGTGCTTGATTTGAAATAGTAATTGGATGTATATCCAAACTTTCAATTAAATGTACATGTTCAAAGGTAATATAGTTTCTGTCTAGTCCAGCATAGTTTCTGTACCTTGGGGAATAGTATGTAAGCTCTTACTACTGAATTCACATCTTCCGTACCAAATATTTTCATACATTTCTTCAAAAATCTCCCCTTTTGTTAAATTTTCCCTTCTAGGCCCCCCAGATACATCCTCACTGTTGCAAATCAAATTCCAGTCCCCACTTATAAGTATTATTCCCTGTTGAAAACTGATTTGTTACAGAATTGTCTTAAGCTCCATTGCAGCAGTTTTAGGTGGAATATAAATATTTTCCAGTGAATCCTCCTCCCTTGCAGTAGCCCCTTACTAAAACAACTCTACCATTATCACCTTGCTCCCCCTCTTCTAGCACTACTGGAGCTCCACTAGCAATTAATATAAGTACTCCATGTTCCTTAGTCCCAGATATTCCGCTGAATTGCCATCCCAAAATCCTTTCTTTATGAAATGCACATGCTCAGTTCTTTCCAAATGTGTCTCCTGTAGCATAGCACTCTACATTTTTAATGTAGTTTACTACTCTTTCTTTTTTGTATATACCCGTGAGACAATTCACATCTAGAGATTATATGGAAGTGTGATTATTCCTACCTGTTATGTGCAACAGCTTTTTTTAAAAATATCTAGTTTCAGCTTTTGTTACATGCATACACTAATGTTCGGCAGATTGATCTTTTAACCAGTTGTTTCTTTCCATATCCATTTGAAACTATATCACATCTTGCAAGACTCTGTTTTAAAAGAAAACCCTCAAAAAAAAACATATCACCAGAACACCTTCATAACCTATTAACTGAATACAGCATACAAAACTAACTACACCTTCAAACAATTTAGTTTTATCCTCCTAAAAGAAACAGTTGTGACAGATTACCAGCTACACTCACATGCTTGAGCTGACCGATAATGAAGGTTATCCAAGTTACGATGCATGGTAAAAGCCTGTGCTTCTACTTGTACTAAGTGATGTCTGTTTCTATCTTATCATTATTCCTCTCCCAGATGCAGAAAACAACTTGAGTGGCTTCAGAAAACATTATCTTATAGACACTGAAAGAAAAAAAGTACCGTGTTTTCATTGCCCTTATCAGCTTGTCTCTACAGAAACATGAGAACTAGATACACAGTTGACTTTAGCTACAAGCTTCTCATATTGTACTGTCAATATTTATTTGCTTAAGGAAAACTTTGCATTACATTCAGTGTTCTTTTGTTTACTTGCTACCCCATAAAACTTGTTATTAGATCAAGCCAAGGAACTTAATCCAGTCTTTTCCCCAATGCAAAGGAAAAAGCATATCAGTTTTACATACATCATACTCTTTTGTATAGGTGTTCTTCTCTTTTTACACTGCAGTGACTATACGTCTTATAACTGAACAAGAAAGAAGGGAAAAAAGGACGCCTGCTTACTTTAGTATCTCTGTTGCACACAAAAGTAAATGAAAATCTTTACTATATAAAATACAGTACATGTCATGTTTTATAAAAATACTGTTAAGAACAAAAATTGTTTTACTTACAGCTACCTCAAAACAAGAAAAAAAAAGTAATATAAATGGTCTGGCAAAGCCAGGATGAGAGAATGCAAAGACGCACTGGAAGGAGGGGGACAGCATAGGGCCCATGAAGTCCTTTAAAAACGGTTTAATTTCACCAAAAGCCAGAGTCAAAATATTCAGTACTGCCAGAGACTGTCCCATTTAAGTACATCACACAGCTTATCAACAAGGTCTGTTACTCTCCATAAAACATCTCATAACACTGTAACACCCAGATAAGAAAAAGTATATGCAATATGCTTGTTTTTTTCAGATTTCTGGTATACGGCAATCCTTTTGATTGTGTCTTTATTTACTACTAAGTACCACATACCTGACTGTGTAATAGTGCTAAACATGTCCTTGCAGACTCTCCTCAAGTTAATTTTAGTTTAGCTATTGGCTTTGCCCCTTATGAGTGGCATGCTGCAGTGGTGATGGCCCTTGATAAGGGTGGCCTTAAAACTGACCTGGGTAGTTAAAGTCCTAAGCCTCATCTTCAAAAACTATGGGGTGTACCACAGCTAACCTCATAAAATGTGATAGCAAGACTCTTGCTTGACCTGACCCTCAACAGTTTGGCTTTGTGAAGAGTAGATCCTGCCTTGTTAACCTGGTAAACTTCTTCAAAAGAGTAGCACAGAATGTAGATGTTGGCTACGGTGGTATATCTTGACCTGATGAACATTTTCAATACCATTTTCCATGCTGTCATCATACAAAAGCTAACTGCTTTAAAAATCAACCCATATATGGTAAGATGGATAAACTGGCTGAAATACAGATCCAACACAGTACCAGTTTTAAATGCCTCATCAGCAGGTATGAAAGCGATCAGTAGTGTCTCAAGGGGCACAGTGCTGGCACCTCTTGTTTTTGGTATTTACTTCTCAGATCTCCAAAGTGGAGAGCCAAGACCTCTGGCATTTAAATATGCAGATAACTGCAAACTGCAGGTTGTTATTCAGTTACCTTATAATACAAAAACTCCCTTAAATGAACTCTCCCAAGTAAACCTTGTTGTACTAAATACAAGCTCAAACTTGATGCTAATAAGTGTAGCGTCACTTTTGGTTGAAAACCCCTCCCCTCATCATACTGTATAGCCAACACACTACAACAAAATGAAAATTTTGTCAGGGACCTAAAAAGCTGTACTGATAACTCCCTCTCCTTACCATCATATGGCAACAGTTGACAGGAAATCCTTTTATTTAGCGCACCTAATTGCTGAGGGAATGTTATCACAATCTAAAGAGGTAAACAGTCCCTTATACTTAGCAGTCATGATGCCGTTTAACACCCCCATTTGGGATGTATCTCCCTAAACTAATCAAACAATAAAAAAGACTCCAAAAGCTCCTAATCAATAAAATCACAAGCCTAAAGTCCCTGACTAACCAAGAGCGGCTGGTAAATCTCTCCTTTTATTCAGTGTTTTTCAGACGTTTGAGGGGAGATCTGTCTTGCTTACTGCATCACTAGAAACTCCATTACCCTGGACCTCCTGCTTCTTCACAAGTACAATATCTTCACTGATATCATAATCACGGACCTAAATCTTTACCAACAGACAAATACAGCATAGTGGTGAGGCATGCTTATAAGTCAATCCCTTCCGATACTTTCAAATAAATTCCCCCTACATGTTAAGCAGTACGATTCACTATCTTACTTTAAACAAACTATTGACTGGATGGGTATCCACAAATATACTATCAGTTGTACTGGTTTGGCCCTCCTGGAGAAAGGAGGTGCCGACTGAGGGAATGGCAATGCGTGAATAGTCATAATATTCATTGGCCTTGGAGTATCTATGGATCTAAATGGCTTTTATGGCTTACTGTCATCGCTTGTCAGGACATCT
Source organism: Protopterus annectens (assembly GCF_019279795.1). Classification (NCBI taxonomy): domain Eukaryota; kingdom Metazoa; phylum Chordata; order Ceratodontiformes; family Protopteridae; genus Protopterus; species Protopterus annectens. The sequence continues at coordinate 736,191,282 of NC_056735.1, read as the reverse complement.
CTCCCTGCACTCAAAATGATCCTTAATAGCATAAAGTGGGTGTAAGAGAGTTAATGAATAACTGAATACAGAAAAATATTTACTACATTATAAGTCAGTCTAGCGCCAGTGAAATATACATTCTGTGGAAAATTCTGCCTAAAGTAGGCTATTAGACAAGAGAACAAAAGCCTATCCTGGTACTCAGTGGGTGAAAGGCAATACACATGCAAGTCTGCACCAACTTATGAAAATCAATCTACTTGTGGAACATACTTCTCAAGGGTTTACTATCAAATGACTGAAAATGAAAAGAGTGAATCCCAAAAAGACTGAAAATTCAAAATACTGAATGATGGAATTTGCCCCTTCTCCACTGTTGTGTGATCTTGGAGTTGGTATATATATTTAGCAGGGGTGAGGGGAGCAGGGGGGCTTGCCCCTTGCATTAAAAATGTATTCAATATTTTGCATTTTCAGCCTTTTTGGGATTCAGTCTTTTGATGTTCAGTCATTTGATAGTAAACCCTTCTCAAGTGTATGTATGTACATGAATATATCATCTTATTTTGTAAAGCATTGTCTTTACTGCCACTGATCCAGGGTTGTGTCTGAAAAGGGTCAATAGGCCAGCCGACTTACCTGGTAAACAAACAACACTCAGTCAATAAACAAATAACTAAACTGTCCAGAATGCTGTAGAAAGTACCTGATTTTGCCTTTTTTTGCCTTGCCCCACATAAAATATTTGATTTTCTTGCAAATCACTCAGGATCATACGTATCTATCAACTCTCCAAGATTTCATGGAACGTCCAGATTAGTACCTCATGTTTTTGGTCTGTTCTTCCTAAAATCTGTGGTTTTCTGCCAAACCATTGAGGATTGTGCTCATTAAATAGAGAGACATTTGAGTCTGAGACTTCATATCCTTCACAAAATGTATGCTAATGCAAAATCAGTTATTCGAGCAGCTTTATAAGTTTATAAGGGCAATAGTAAAAATCTTTCTCTGATTTTGGCCTTTTATCCCCCATTATTTTTGTCACTGTCCAGAATTCTTAAACAAAAGTTGAGAGGTATGCAGAAGATTACAGTCAGTCCCTAATGCCAGACATTAAGGTTTGATACTTCTAGTATTCAGAAAATGCATGTTGATGCAAAACCTGTTCTGTAAAATTTTAAATTAATAAGTAATAGCTAAAAATTGTCAGAAGTTTTGAGCCTTCATTCCCGTTATTTCTGGGTTTATCAAAACCTCTTGATGAAAGTCATCTTTTTCTTCTTGCTTCCTAAGCTTGCAGTTTCCTCAAAAATGTCAACGCAAGTGATTATGTGTAATCACTACTTTAGCAGCACGTTCAGGGAACACTGGGCAGCTGCTGAAAGTGTGTGTCACCCATGCTTATTTTAAAATTCCAAAACATTATTCTGCATGTATTGTTCCCACAATTTCCATTTTTTTATGTAATTGCTCATACCCATTTCTAAAGATCCCATTTCCATTTATTTTATCTCTGCTACTATATTCACTACTACTACAGTTGGTTTAGACTTTGACTTCGATTTAATAGTAATTGTTTATTTGGCAACCACCATAATTAGACTCCATTCCAATTCTGTATCATAGCTCAGAAAATAATTTCCTTAACAATACCAATTTACTCACCTACTATTTCTAATAGAATAGCCTTGAGAGAATTTTTAACGTCTGCCAACTCTTGACACTCCCCACAGAAAATATGTTCCCAATTACCTCTTTCTTCCACATCACACCTCTAACATTTGCTACTTATCTGAGGAAAAATTCTTTGGAGACTATATGGGGTATAAAAATACAGACATAAGCACTTCCAAGCAAAGATCCTAAATCTTCTAGACTTTGTTGCATATTTGGGAGACATACATATATCCTCCCATTGATTCTTTGAGTATTGCTTATCCAGTCTCTCTCTTTCAAATCCTTTCTAAACTCCTCTGATTAATTCTTACAGTTATCATGCAATATGTTATATGCACCACGAATTATCCCTTTTTTAACAGCAGCTTCTGTTCTTTCTATATTCTACTAAAAACTCTAACAGCCTGGCCTTTCGCTTCCTTCTAGTTCTTTCTCTTTGCCTATACTCTGATACCAATCCTTGATAGAGAAGGCAATCTCTATTCTGCAGTCGAAATACATTCTTGGCCACTTCCCATTCTATTACATTTCCTTCTCTAATTATTTGGATCCTTTGCCAGTTTTCTCCAATAATATTCCATCCCCCTCCTGCCTATTGTCTGCATCCCTAAAGGAAGTCATCCATATTGGCAGAATCTCCTTTCTTCATTCCCGTGTTGGCTTAGTTCTTAGAATACTTTCTGCTACTCTATGAATATAATATTCTATATGGCTACTGTTATTCTCCTTAAGGATCTGCATTCAAAAATCCCAGTGTCTCATTTCTTGAGCTTCCCTCCTGTTTAATCATCCCTTTAGACTTTGAATTATAGCTTTCTGCATGTGCTATGTATAGGAGCCTTAACTGTGTAGCTCTGAAATACCCCTTCAAATCAGGTAATCCCAAACCATCTTGTTCTATTGGAAGAATCAGCTTAACATGCTTCACTCTTGCTGTCTACCCCTCCCAGATAAAATCCTTCATCTCTTTATTAACTGGTATCAGCAACATCTCCTCTGGTTGATAAAAATAAGCCTCACCTGTGTATAAAAATAAAGGGGCTAAAATCAGTTTAGCCATTTGTTTCTTGCTATCCATATCCAAAGCTTCCAATTTCTCAGTTTTTGTATTATCTTTTGTTTAGTCTCCTCCAACATATCCTTAGCTGCCACAACAGAATCCTTTTTAATCCATACTCTTTTCATTTTATCACTTCCCCATAAATCTGGATATTGCTGAACCAATTCAAGTGTGGGTACACAGTTTACAGCTACTGCCTTTGTTTTAGTTCATTAACTTTGTGTCCTGAAAAGACTTGAAAGTGTCTCAAAATGTCCCACAGCACTGAAATGGCCTTTTCTGGTTTTAACAGGTATAAAATAAAAATATTTACAAATAAAACCAGTTTTTCTTGACTACAATCCTTGAATTTCTGACTCCCTTATTTTCTTTGCCAATGGTTCTATATGTAACGCAAATAACAAAAGGGAAAGAGGACAACCCTGCCTGGTTCCTCTGCTCAAACTGAAATTATCAGAGAGGAAGCCACCTACTTAGATTTTCGTCAGTGATCCCTCATATATCCTCCTAATCCACCTTAACATTTTATAAGGGAATGCAAATGCTTCCATTGTCCTGCTCATAAAATCCCAGCTTACTCTGTTGAATCCTTTCTCTGCATCAAGACCTGTGAGCAACAGTGGTATTTTCTTACATTCTGTTTCACTCTAGGTTATCACTGTTCTGTTAATGTTGTCAAATGTTTGCCTCCCCTCCATAATACCACACTGATCCATATCTACCAATTTTGGCATCACTTTTGCCACTTTTAGCAATTATAGACATAAACACTTCATATTATTATCATATTATTGATGGGGTATGGCTTTGTTGGTGTTTAGGCAGGTTTTGAAATTCCTTCAGAATTTTTAGCTCAGTTGAAAAACTACAGTCAGAGTGAAATCTATGTTACTATTTTTGAAGAATGGGCTGTGTTGGTATCGTGAAAGGGGTAATGGTCCTTTTGAGTTATGTGCTGGGGGTGATGGCCATGCTTATGCATGCTTGATAAGTTTTTCACAAGATCATTTCACTGGTTACCAAAAACAGAGTTAAGCAGATGCATTCCAAACAGCTGCTAGATATTACAGAAAGATAGGGTATCAACCAGTTCTTGCAGATGGAATACCTCACATTGAAAATTAACACACGATGCAGTAGTGATACCACAATGCAAATAAATAGCTATTCTTTTAAGAAGCCCTCCTACACCTGTCTCTCTGTGACAATATGGACATGCACAGATCTCTCTCCCGTGTGGACCAATAAAACTAACAAAAACTTTCCCTGCCAGCATTGAAACAACAGAAACTCTAATCTTCTGATGTTGCCTGAATTAAATGAATAGTGAAGGTGCATCATTTAATGTTTTTATACTTAGCATCACACATATGAATACTGTATTTCATATCAGTGGTAGTTACTTTGCTCTTAAATACTTTAAGAAAGTGTACGTACAGCATGCACACTCCCCTGAAGATCACAACCTCTTGAATAATTTAAGAAACTATCCTTCTTTGACTTTACTTATTCTAACCCAGTAAACTGACATAAATACATTAATTAATGAATACTTGAACAAATAACTAAATTCATTCTACAGAAGACATTAAGCCTGACACTTCTAACTTTGAACGTGCCAACTTACTGGCTCACCCTAATCTATGTGACTCCAGTTATGTTTTTAGCTACTTCTAGGACAGTTACTTAATTGATAGTTTCTTTGCCACTTACCTGGTTGTACCTGCTCTGTTCACCCTCACTACACCACTCCCCTACCCTACCCCAAAATCCCACCCAAACCCACTATCCATACATTTATAGCTAACCACAACACACACCCCTCACCAATCATCCAATCACTGCAGCCACACTATTATCTATTAAGTTATTCACATTACATCAAATCCCACCCCAGACTAGTCATCACCTCATCATCCTTACTCACCAAGTTAATTTAATACCCTACACTCCAACTTACACATGTTACTCCAACTCACTATATTATACACCTTGCTTTTTACAACTTACTTGTATTCACCCTTTCAAAATCAAAATGTAACCATCATCAACTCTCCCACCAACCCATTCACATCCCTCCCCATACCTCTACAGCCAACTAAATTATTTCACTACACCTTTATAACAACTTGTCAGAAGAAAAATTCAAATGAGTCGCATCTGCCTCAGGTGATGAAAAACTTCTTTATTAGCAGCTAACCAGATTACACAGCATGTTGGCCAAGATGATCTCCTCTGGTCAACTTGTTTACTGACATCAACTTTTATACTGCAAGCAAAACAACTTTTTGTTACATTTCTGACCGTTGACAGTTGGCTATGAAAAACATATAGGATAAACATGTTTATCACAAATCACCTCAAACCAACAGTTAGTACAGAATGTTCAAGAAGTACAGAATGTTCAGTTCAACAATGGTAGCTCAAATTTTCCAGGACACACAGCCTGCTTCAGTAAATTAACTCTTACTCGGCCGTGCATCCTTATCCCAGGCTTCACCAAGCTATAACCAAATCTCTTTATTCTGAAATGCAGAAAACAGTTATTATTCAGGTTCATAAGCAATGCTGCATTTTGTTCACAGATGAGGCCCATCTTTGATAGGCATATCCCAACAAATAACATGTTCACTTTGCAAGAAGAGGAAAAAGACAAATAACAGTATGTTTTAAAACTTTTTCTCTTAACATTTCCCCCCTGAAAACACTTTTATTTGTCTTTTATTTCAGCAATATATGGTAAAAACTAAGTTTTTCTTTGCATACATTACTTCATTGGCAAGACAAACTTTTAAACTTCAAGAACATTTGCAAAAGTCACACTTCAATGTATTCACTTTCACCAGTCTGTTGCAATTGCTGGTACATCATCTTTGTAACAGCAGTATCAACCAGTCTTTGTAGAAGACCTCTGATACAGGGTATACAACAACAACCACATACCACCACGATAGCCACAGCGACTCCAACGGACACCAGGAAACTGCTGATGAGATGACTCCATTTTCCAAACCACGCTTGTAGAAAGTCTGTAAAGGGATTATTTACCCCAGAGTTCTCTGCCAATTCTTCAGATAACATTTCCAAACCTTTCAAAGCTCGAGTGATACTTCCATCAGGCGCAGTGTTGTTTGGAATATATGTACAACAGAAAGTTCCAAACATCTTGCAAACTCCTCCTTCTTTGGCCAGGAGCATATCCAACGCAATTTGATTCTGCCATGCCACCTGCAAAGTGGCCTCCAGTTGTTCAGCAATTCCTTTCAATGCATCTTTGGTATAGTTCACAAAACGCTGCTGGTTATAGTAAATGTAGTTGATCCAGTCCACATTCTTATTAGGTTGAATCCAGACAAAGATGGATGTAAAATCAGCTGCTATTTGGTTTATTGCTTTGTATTCATCAGGTACACCTCTTGGTACACCAATGCTATCGATGTAGACACCGTTATCGAAGGATTGCTTCGGTGCCTCTCTCTTTCTCCTACTCAACCACTTCAGCTTTATTTCAGGTTCTCTTACGAAACTGCTTGCTGGAACTGGGAAAATGTAGAATGGCAGAATTAACTTTACAAGTGCACAAGTTCCCTTCCAGGGAATCGTAAGCCTTGATCTGAGTTTGTTGTCTCCACATAACCACCATACGTCTGCTAAACTATGAGTTTGGTTCTCCAGAAATGGATTCTCATTGCCATTCACAGTAACATTGCAATAGTTGTGTCCCATATTGCCATAATTTTTCCCTGTGCCATCTCTGGAAATGCACATATACGAACCTGGATAGGAAATCGCTGCAGGCGGTTTCTCAACTTTGCTTATGACTGGAAAACGCTGAGTTTCATTTTTGCATTTATCTTCAGTTTTGTTGAAGAATAATTTCAACAGACACGTTAGGTTACCTTCATCTTGCATCAATGGGACTGTCGCTAGTTGCTGTTTACCTTCAGCACAAGAAATACAGTTCTCACGATGTGCTTCTCGGGTACTATATCTAACCCAAGATAACCATTCATTATGGTGTACGAATCCTGTCTCAAGCAACAATTGTTCTTCTTCTGTGAAGGCAAAATCTGCTTTACTTGTAGCATTCTTAAGGCTTTGTACTTTAAGTTGGAGGGTCCCCAAAGGATCAGTTCTAGTTGGAAGGGACACTCTGATTCCATAAACTCCTGAATCACTTTCTTGTGGTGACACAATGATTATAGTAATTACTTCGGTACCTTGGAAATGCACAATTTTTATTCTTTGTTGCCTGCTTTTATCTTTCTCTGGTATCACTGCACCACTTGTTTCCCATCCATTCACATCTGTTGACCACCAAACATTTGACCAGGACGTACAGTCTCTATTGCACAAATATTTTGCACGAGTCAAGAAATTATTATTGTTCCATTTAGAACAGTCCAAAATTCCTTCACAAAGTTTCACCTTAAACACAGTAGTAACACCTGTTTGCGCTTGCAGCACCACCATTCCTTTTTCTCTTGCAACTGTTCCTTCTCGTATGGACATATTTACTTTCGCCACCAAAATCATCATCATGTGACAGTTCAAGTACCAGTTGAACATGGCCATGACTACCTCACGCCATTGGTTTCTTCACTGGGTTTGAGACAAACTAACCCCTATTGGGCTAATCCCCCTTTGTAGCCAGACTTTGCGATCAGAGGTCCGGTGGAGTTTGACCAACATCAATGGTAGAAGGAAGAGCCTTGAGTTTTTTACAGTGGGTGATATGAATCCACGAAGTCCTCTCAGCGATCTTTACAGCCGTAGGTGTCGAGATAAGTACTTGGTATGGGCCTTCCCACCTGGGGGATGACCAAGTCTTTCTCTTCACAATTCGGATCCACACCCAGTCCCCGGGTGCCACACTTAACAAGGTTTCATTTCTGGAATCTGCAAAGGAGTCATTGGTTACAAGAGATTTGACATTTAGCAGCTTCTTCATATAATCCGCTAGATCCTCACCCCCCTCACGTTCCACTGGCAACAATCCTTGCCACTGCGGGATGTAATATGGTCTCCCAAACAAAAGTTCAAATGGTGTAAGTCCTTTGTAGGAAGGTGAAATTCGCATATACAGGAGTGCCAAAGGAAGGCACGCAGTCCATGATCTATGTGTTTCTGCCATCAGTTTGTGGAGCTTACTCTTCAAGACACCGTTGTGTCTTTCCACCAGTCCAGCTGATTGGGGATGGTAAGCACAATGATATTTAAGATCAATTTGAAACACTTGACCCAACTTCTGAACAATCTGGTTAACAAAATGAGACCCATTATCACTGTAAATGCATCTTGGAAAACCAAATCGGGGAATTATTTCTGTAGTCAAAAGCTTTGCTACTGTTTGTGCATTCGGGTGCTTTACTGGAAAAGCTTCTACCCATTTAGAAAAAGCATCAATAATGACTAAACAGAACCGTTTTCCCTCTGAGGGTGTCAATTCAATAAAGTCCATACAGAGTGTGTGGAATGGATATGGAGGGGTGGGGAATGCCTGCTGAGACTTTTTAACTCCCCCCTGAGCATGATACTTTGCACATAATAAACAAGATAAACAGAATTGCTTTGCATAAGTTGAAAACCCTTTACACCAAAACACCTTAGACACTATTTGAATCATCGTCTGTACTCCTACATGGGCAGGTCCATGGCTAACCAATGCCGCATACCTAAAAAGGTTTGAGGGTAATAACATTTTGCCATCTGATGCCCTATACAACCCATCCTGTTGAGTGATACCATATTTTACCTAACAACATTTTTCCTTCTGTGTTGTCAATGTTTGCATTACTTTTAGTGTCTCTAAGTCTAAGAGGTGTCCAGGCTCTAAATCATTGTCATGCAAAAGCAAATCATTTTCTTGAGCTGCCTTTTTTTGCAGCCATATCAGCAAGTGCATTTCCCCTGGAGACAAGATCTTTTCTGTTGGTATGTGTGGAACATTTACATATCGCTATCTGAAGTGGTAGTTGCACTGCATCTAACAACTGTAAAATTAAATCTCTGTGATTTATTGGTTTGCCTGTCGCAGTAACCATTCCCCTATTCTTCCATTGTTGAGCAAAAACATATACAGTGGAGAAAGCATATTGACTATCTGTATAAATTGTCACTTTTTTACCCTCCCCTAAGGTACAAGCTCGAGTCAAAGCCACCAACTCAGCTGCTTGTGCAGAATAAATGTTTAACAATCTTTTTGCCTCCAAAACTTCAGTTTCTGTGGTGACTGCATACCCTACTAGTGTTTTTCCTACAGTGTCTTTCTTTACTGATCCGTCTGCAAACAAAACGAGATCAGAATCTACCAATGGAATATCCATTAAATCTGGTCAGGGAAGCACTTTGTCATGAATGCTCTCTAAACAAACATGTGGAGTACCTTCTTCTGGAGTCAGCAAAAGTGTAGCCGGATTAAGAGTAGTACATCTTTCTATGGTCATATGAGGCTGTGTCAGCAGCACTGTCATACATGACAAATGTCGACTAGGAGATAAAAAGGTTATCTTATCTTGCAAAAGTATAGTAGCTACTGAATGTGGAACCCGCAATTGTAATGGGTGAAACAAAACTAATGATGCTGAGGCTTGTACTGCCATGGCTGCTGCCACTACAGCTTGAACACAATGCGGCAATGCCCTTGAAACAGGATCTAATCTGGAGGAATAAAAAGCTATCGGCCTCTGTTTATTTCCATGTACGTGTACCAGAACCAAAGTCATATATCCTCCCTTACAATCAACCATTTGTACAAACGGCTTAGAATAGTTTGGAAAACCCAAAACAGAGGATCCTGCTATCAATTGCTTAATTCTAATAAATGCCTGTATTGCCTTATTTGTCCACTGTATATTATTCTTAGCTGCCACGGGAGTGTCATAGATTAGTGCGGTCAATGGCCCTACTTCCTCAGCATAGTTAGGGATCCAACTTCTACAAAAATTAGTCACACCTAAAAAGGACATCATCTCCCACTTAGTTGTGGGCATAGGTGTCTCAAGAATTGCTTGTTTTCTTTTGTTTTCCAATTGTCTACCTGCCTGTGAAATTAAATAACCCAAGTACTTTACTTGTGCTTTCCACAATTGTAATTTTTCTTTATTTACCTTATGTCCTTGCTCAGCTAAAAAACTAAGAAGGGCAAGAGTATCCCTTTTACAACCTTCCTGCGTGGGTGAAGCCAACAAAATATCATCTACATACAACAGAACCTGGCTTCCCTCTGGGGGAACAAACTGAGCTAAATTCGCAGCCATTTCTTGTGTGAATATTGTCGGACTCTCACAATAACCCTGTGGCAATCTGGTGTAGGTGCATCTTTTTCCTTGGTAAGTGAATGCAAACCAAAATCTACTCTCCTTATGTAGTGGTATGGAGAAAAAAGCATTGCTTATATCTATGACAGAAAAATATCTGTGCTGAGGTAGTAAATCATTAAGTAATGTATAGGGGTCAGGGACCACCGGTGCTCTTGGGATCACAGCCGAATTAACTGCTTGCAAATCCTGAACCAACCTCCATGACCCATCCGGTTTCTTTACAGGAAACAACGGAGTATTGCAGGGCGAATCTGGGCATTCAACAAGAATTCCTACCTGTTTTAGCTGCTCAATAACTGGCTTAATTCCTTCCTCTGCTTGTTTACTTAGCGGGTATTGGTGCTTACGAGGTCTAAAACCTGATTTTGGAGTTATACAAACTTCACCTGCTGTTTTCATTACTCCTACATCCCCTTTACCTTTTGACCATAAATCTACAGGTAAGGCACTTAACGCACTATCTTCCTCTTGAGTTAGGAGGATTTGTCATGCCCTTTCTGTTTTGTCATCCCTGAAGTGCACACTTGGTTGTGCCCAAGTCACCCAATTTAATCTTTGTACCTGGATCTGTTGATCTTTCAACTGACTTTCGGACATTGTATGCCAATTTGTTACCTTTTTTGCCAAATCTACCCAATGTGTCCCCACCGCTTTAGTAATTGAAATATGTGGGCTATAACCTGAGCGATATAAAGAACTCATTTCCTTAGTCAAAGTACAGGTCACTACTGTATTACCTTGCATATCCCAAAACATATCATTCAAAATTATCCTTGCACGTTTGTGCTTAAAGAATTATTTTTCAAATTCTTTATCCGGACCAGGGGCCTTTCTGTAGAACATTGTACAATGTAAGTGCGCCGCAACCTGCGGTGACCTGCTCCTAGATTTACTTAAAGCTAGGTTGATCAAATCTTTATCAACCCTCCCCGGCCCATTTGAAATCAAGTCTTGGCTATACCAGTAAAACAAGTCTTGTACTCCCTGTACCACCAAGCCATCCGCTAACCTTTTCGCCTAATGTGTGGGAATTGCCGCTATTCCAAACAAATGCATCAAATCTCTTCCCAGCAAATTAACTGGACAAACTTTCGATATAATTAACCTACACCTAACAGTTTGGTTTGTTTGCGGATCTGTGAACAATAGAGGATGAGACAGTGGTTCCTTATAAATTTTCCCATTTGCCGCTTTCACAAGGACAAACTCATCCATCTCGCAGTTCGGGGGCAGAACTGCTGGACCCAAAAGTGTACGCGATGCACCTGAATCACATAAAAACTCCACTTTCTGTCCCTCAACCAAAAACTCTATCATGGGTTTTTTGATCTAGATGCATAGCAATACCCAAATTTGCCAGGTTTATGACTTCACAGTCACAATCCCGCCCTTCCTTCTGAGTGTTCTGACATTCATCACAGAGAGTGTCTGCCTCATCATCATCACAATCATTCTCACTTTCTTCTTCTCTACAATAATCACAATAATGAATTTGGCGCCTTCCTTTACAATCATATAGTCATACGGAGCCCTTGTTCGTAAGCTGTGGGGGATGTTGCCACTTTTCACAGTCGGCAGCGAAATGCCCACGTCTACCGCACTTAAAACATTCTCAACGTTTTAACCTCCCCTCATATTCCTATGAATGTCCACCCGGTTTATTTAACGTGTCCCATTTCGGGCCACCACGGCGCCCTTACCCCCTTTGGCCCTGTACCAAGAATATACCACCATCATCCCCTACTGCTAACACTTGTACTTTCTTAAAGTGAAATGTCGCTCAGCATGCCGTGCATATTCAAACAAAGGTTGCAGTCTACATGTTCTATGATCTATCGTATGCTTAGTTATAAAACTACTTATTGGAGCCTTAAAAAGTACAGTTTTGTACCTACCATAAATGTAGATGTTCGAGTGCTAATACAGCTGCAGTAATCACATATGGGTTCTCTGCCGTCAGGCGGGTCCTCGGTCGGCCGAATTCCAAAGTCTAGGTCCGGCGTCGGTTGTCGTCGCTTTCTTTCCTGACGTCAGTGCGACAGGAGTATATAAGACACAGCCGACACCATATTCTTCGGTCTTTCTTGCCCCAGATGTCAGGTGCCCCCAGAAGGAAGGCAATACATAAATTATATATATAAATATAGTCAAGCAATGCAATATAATCAAAAATCAGTAGTTGCAAGCAAATACACCATAGCAGGATAACCCAAATTAGGTTGTATGAGGAGGTGTTAACCACTGGGCTTTTACCAAGAGGGGAAGGATGGAGGGAAACCTGTACTGCAGCTGTATTAGCACTCGAACATCTACATTTATGGTAGATACAAAACTGTACTATGTTCATCGTGCATACAGCTGCAGTAATCACATATAGGTAGAATCCCAAAGCTACGCACAGGGTGGTAGGCACTAGGTAGAACTGGGAGCAGCCAGAATGCCCTGCAACACAGCAGAGGCAAAGCCTGCTCTAGTTATGGAATATAAAGGCAGGTGGTAGTGTTTTGTGAAGGTATGCACAGAACTCCAAGTGGCTGCCTCCAAAATATCCTTGGTAGGGACTCCTCTGAGGAAGGCTGTAGAGGTAGCTGTGGCCCTAGTGGAGTGGGATCTGATGCCTGTAGGCACAGGTTTGCCATGAAAGGAGTAACAAAACCGTATGCAATGGCCTATCCATTTTGAAATTGTCTGTTTGGAAATTGGCTTCCCTTGAGCTCCTACAGCATAGGACACAAAAAGTTGTTCTGATTTTCTGAAGGGCTGTGTTCTGTCCAGATAGTAACGTAGCTGTCTATGGATGTCTAAGGAATGTAGCAGCCTTTCCCCTTTGTTTTGAGGATTGGGGTAAAAGGTAGGTAAGTGTATGGCCTGATTTAAAGCTACCCTGGATACCACCTTAGGCATAAATGAAGGGTTGGTTCGTAGGGAAACCCTGTCCTGATGGAAGATGAGAAAGGGCTGCACAGCCATGAGGGCTTGTAGTTCCGAAACCCTATGAGCTGAGGTAATGGCCAGAAGGAAGGCTGTTTTCCAGGACAAATATTGCAAATCTGTAGAGGCAGCTGGTTCAAAGGGAGGTAATGTTAATTTTTTCTAGAATGTAGTTAAGATCCTAGGCTGGGATTGGTTGTTTCCTTGGAGGTCTTATATTCTTAGCTCCTCTGAGGAACTGTCTTAAAAGTGGGTGAGAGAATAAGGGTGGATCAGTGTTGTATTCTGCAGAAATGGCTGAGGCATGAATTGTGATGGAGGAAAATGTAAGTCCACTGTTCAACAGCTCAGCTAGATACTGTAATATCTGAGGAAAATTCAGTTTTCTAGGATCCTGGCCTTTTTTTTCATTCCAAGTACAAAAACGTTTCCACTTTGCGGAGTAAGCCTTTCTAGTAGACGGTCTTCTGGCCTCCAAAATGACATCCTGCACCTCTTTGGAGAGTAGGGCCTGTTGTGGTGTTAAGAAATTTTCCATGCAGCCAGACTGAGAGTTTTCAGCTGACTGTGAAGAGTTTTGTAGTTGTGCTGAGTCAGTAGAAGAGGCATTAGAGGTAGGGTGCAGGGAGGAGTATGTGTTAGGCTCCTCAGGAGTGGGTACCAGTGTTGTCTTGGCCAGTCTGGAGCAATCAGTATCATCTTCGGTCTGTCTGCTCTTGCTTTCAAGAGCACCTTGGGCAGAAGAGGCAAAGGCGGGAAAGCGTAAACTGTCCATGTTGCCCAACTGAAAGAAAGGGCGTCCACTCTCCATGCCTTTGGATGAAAGGTCCTTGAACAGAACTTTTCCAATTGATGGTTCCTGTGGGAGGCGAAGAGATCTATGTCTGGTCTTCCCCACGCTTGGATTATCTTTGTAAACACTTGAGGATGTAACTTCCATTCGTGTGGATCTGTCATATTTCTGCTTAGATTGTCTGCCAGCGTGTTTTCCAATCCTGGCAGGTACTGTGCTTGAAGTTCGATTTGCCATTGCAGAGCCAAGTTCCAAAGCGACATGGCTAGCCTGCACAGGGGGTATGAATGTGTTCCACCTTGTTTGTTTATATACCACATTACTGTGGTGTTGTCTGTTCTTATCAATAATTGCCCTGGATGCAGGAGATCCTTGAAAATTGTAATTGCATTTATCACTGCTAGCATTTCTTTTGATTGATGTGAAGGTGCTTTTCCTTTTGGGACCATTTGCCCTGAATGCACCTGTCTGTCATGTGCGCCCCCCAGGCGTAGTCTGAGGCGTCTGTTGTGATGACTTGTTTTGCTTGAGGCTTGCAGAATGGAAGACCTGTGTTTGTTTGGCATGCTTGGGACCACCATAGAAATTCCTTTTGCAAACATGGGATTATTGGTATTATTGTTTCCAAACTGTGGCTGTGTTGAGACCATAGGTTTTTTAGGTACCATTGAAGTTTCCTCATATGCAACTTTGCACATGGGATTAGAAGAATGCAAGATGCCATGAAGCCCAGAGCCTGCAGGATTTTCCTTGCAGTGAGCCTGGTACAATTTGCTAGTATTTTGAAGTAATGAGTTAGTTGCCCTTGTTTTTCTGGCGTAAGATAAGCCATCTGGGTGTTTGTGTCCAAGTTGGCACCCAGGAAAGTTATTTTCTGAGATGGTGTTAGCCTGGATTTTTCCTTGTTGACTGTGTATCCCAGAGAATTCAATAACCGTGTTACATAAGCCAGATGTTCCAGAAGTAGGTGCTTGTTGTCCGCTTGGATCAGGCAGTCGTCCAGATACGGGTAAATTTGTATCCCTTGAAGTCTGCAGTAGGCAATTACTGATGCCAGGCATTTTGTGAATACTCTGGGCGCAGTAGATAAGCCAAAGGGCAATGCAGAGAATTGATAGTGGATTGAACCTGCAAGAAATCTGAGGTATCTTCTGCAACTTTGCCTGATTGGGACATGCAGGTATGCCTCCTTGAGGTCCAAAGTTACCAGCCAAAACTCCTTGCCCAGCATGGGAAGAAGCTGCTGTAATGTGAGCATCTTGAATTTTGGTATGAGCAGAAATGTGTTTAGGATGGATAATTCCAAAATGGGTCTCCAGTCGGTTTCTTTCCTTGGTACAAGAAAAAGTCTGGAATAAAAACCTTGACCTTGTTCATGAGTAGGTACCTCTTGAATAGCTTTCATGGCCATAAGCTTTGAAATTTGTATTTGAGCCTCTGCCCTTTGATTGTGTGGCAGGTTCGGCATGCCTCTCATTTTTGGAAGAGTGTGAAAGTGAAATCTGTAGCCTCTGTTTATAATGTCCAGGATCCATTTGTCTGTTGTGATAATATGCCAATTTCTTGTAAATAATGCCAGCTTTCCTCCCAAGGGTGCTGCCAGCTGAGACCTGCTTGGCATGGAAAGGGGGAAGTCATTGGGTTTGTTTCCTGTATTGCTGTGCACTGTCTTCGCCACCTCTTGTGGCTGGAGTTTGCCATTGTCTGCCTCTATATGATCCTTGAGGTTGTCCTCTGCCCCTTGTGCGCCTGTATCTACCTCTTTGTGGCTTGTCCATGGCTGGAAAGGACCAGTTCTTTGCAGGCCAATTTCTGCTAAAACGTGGTGGTTGAACTTGTAGAAAAGCTTTGACAGTTTGCATAGATTTAGCTTTTTCTTCCATTTTCCGTAGTATCTCCTCAGCATTAGTACCAAATAGTACATCCTTTTGTAAAGGAGCATCTAAGTAGCTTAGCTTTAACATGGTCAGGCAAGGTTTGTTCTCTAAGCCAGGCATGTCTACGAATGACTGATCCTGTCACAGCAGCTCTACTGGAGGCCTCTAGAGCATCATAGCCACATTGTAAGGTGTGTTTACCCACTTGTTCTGCACTATGCATCATATCCTGCAACTCCTTCAAATCTGGTTGTTCAGGTTGAGACATTTTATTTCTTAATTGTGATAACAGAAACTGCTGATATTTAAGCATATGGAACTGACAATTTAAGGCCCTCATGGCTAGGGTGGCCGAGGTATATATCTTTTTTCCCCACCTTTCTAAGGATCTAGACTCTCTTTCGGAAGGTAGTGGATTCTTAGCAGTAGAGGCCTTCATTCCCTTTGGGCCTTGAGAAATGGTTTCAGGGTCAGCATTATGGCTCTTGTAGAGAAATTGGTGAGAGGTAGGAACTCTGTAGTACCTATCAGGCTTGACTGGGGCAGGAGGCAGGGAATCCGGATTTAGGCAAGCCTCCGAGTAAATATCATCAAGTATGTCCAAGACAGGAGGTATCGCTAGAGGTCTGTGTTGAGGTAACAAAAGAAATTCCCTAAGTCTTTTCTTGGAATCAGAAAAGTCTTGGCCTTCCCAATGGAAGTGTTCCCTCAAGGTGTGCAAGGTTTCCCCAAAAGAGAAATCCTCTGGGGGAGATACAGAAGGAATGGACTGCTCAGCATCCGAATCTTCAAAAGGGGAGTACGAGTGTTCCTCTTCATCAGAATGTTCTGAAAGAATGGATTCCTTGTCAGAAGAGGGAGAAGCTTCCTCCACTCGGGGTCTCTTGTCTGGAGGGGACTGGGAACCCCTGATAAGAGTAATTAAATCCTCAGCCATTTTTAGCATCTGCTTTTTAGGCATGGGGCCTGGAGATGGGCCCTGTGCAACAGGCCTCTTGGGATGCATGACTGATTTGGACTTAGTAAAGGCCTTAATGGAGAAGGAAGATGAGGGTCTAAAAACACCTTGGGTGGAAGTGGACCTATCCACATTAGGAGGCTCAACACTCACAGTGGCTTCGGTGGTTGTAGTCTGGGTATGGGCCGAGGAACCGGCGGTCTCGGGTACAGAGGACACCACCAAAGAAGTGTCGTCGGTAGTCAGGAGCTGCGTAGGCGCCTCACTGAGAACCGGACCACGTGTAGCCGGTTTTGGCATGGTGTCGGTGGAGACCGCGGGCCTCGCATGTCGGTCTTTGTCCTTGCGTTTTTTGGACAAAACGGTAGTCGGAGTATCCGACGACATTTTATAATCAAAGGTTTTACCAAAAAAGTGCTGGGCGAACTCCGCCCGACGCTTAATAGTGCGTTTATTGAAAGTAGTGCAAAAGCGGCAGGCCGAGACGTCGTGGTCTGGGCCTAAACAAGGTATGCAGAGGGAAAGGAAATCCTTATGCGGTATTTGCTTCCCACAAGAAATACAATTGTTAACTTTGTCTGACATCGGTCTGAGGCAAGAAAAGTTTCCCCAACGGGGTACTTAGCTTTAAAGAAGACTTCGGTTTCCAATTATTTGTAATTTCAGGAGCTGGCCGACCGGCACTTGCGAACTGCTTCTGCTTCGGGCACCGTGAGGCAAAAAAGATTAAAGAATATGGCGTCGGCTGTGTCTTATATACCCCTGTCGCACTGACATCAGGAAAGAAAGCGACGACAACCGACGCCGGACCTAGACTTTGGAATTCGGCTGACCGAGGACCCGCCTGATGGCAGAGAACCCATATGCGATTACTGCAGCTGTATGCACGATGAACATCCTTTAAGAAAAGCATTTTTCAATTGCTGTTCATACGGACTATCATTGGTCTGATCCTGCGGAATCATCATTCCACAATGGCTATTGAACACTTCTGTCAATCTTACAACATAGTGATCTACAGATTCATCATCATTTTGGATGCACTGATTTATTACTGTCCAATCTGCTCTTGGACGCCACTTATCAGAAATTCTCTTTAACAGATCAGTGACTCGCGTGTCTAACACCCCAGAATTATGCTTTAATTTAGTGCTGTCATCTGCCTTACATGTCTAAGTACCACAAGTGCCAATCTGGACCCAGGATTTGTCGCACTACTTGTTCTACTTCTAAACCATTTAGATGATAACTTAAACGCATACCAACTATGCCTCAGAAAACTTTTGAAAATTAACCTTGGGATGAGGAATACCATCTGTAGCTCGTTTTATATCCTCTCTAGCCCAGGGACGATAAACTAAAATAGTTGGTTCTTGTCCAACATCCCCTGCTTGTGGGTTTGTAACTTGTATTAAGGGAAGGGCTTCTGAGTGGTCAGAAAGTTTAATGGCCCAACATCCTTGCCCTGTTGGTCCCGACCTTAACTGCATAGGTTGTTCTACCTGTTGCAAAGCAACCTTGGGTACTACAAGAATTTGTGGGTAAATTGGAGGGGTCACAACGCTTCCTTGAGCAGCCAATAACCCACCCTGCTGTACAGATCCCACATCTTCAGACTGATATTGAGGAGGTTCCGCCAGTACGGCAGCAGCAATTTCCCCATACGGTGGGGCAGTTGCCTGCCTTTGTACCGCACAAACTGTATGCTCATCCTCCTTATCTAAAAATAAAGCTACTTTTCCACTTGGCACCAGTGATCCCTTTTGATTTATTTTTTCTTTTTCCTGGCACTGTTTTTCTTTTGTAGCTCATCTATTTGCTTCTTCTAATCATTTTTTGTGCTTGGGGAAATCCCAATTGTCTTTGCTTTTTAGTTCTAGTTCCCGCATCTCTTTTCAAATCTCTAACCAATTTTGCACAGGCATTCTTATTCAGGGTACCATCAAAATCATATCTGGACTTCCACTTTTTCAAAAATTTAACATTATTTTTGTTTAAACCTTTCATATACTTGGCATCAACATTTAAACAGACATCACTGTCACACTTGCAGCAACTTGAACCCATGTTTCCCCTAGATTTCTTATTTTAGGACTGTATCAAAGTTATTTTACAGGGCTTATTACAAAATGGGGCTATCTTAATGGGTGATCCTAACAAAAGAATCTTAACAAGTAATCCTACCCACCCTTAACTAAAAATAAAACCCTTGTCGACAAGGTTAAATTAAATTAAAAGAAAATTTATTTTTCATCCTACCTGAACCAGATGAGACTCCGTTTCCCCTTTTCGTTCAGAAACCGTCCCTCAGATAGGGATTAGAGAGCGGCCGGCCTCCTTTCAACGACAAATCAGTCAGACGGCTTTCAGTTGAGGGAATCTTAAGATGAGAAACCCTCACCTGCACAGGTTTTTCGGTCTCTCTGTCGGTCTGATCTGTATCTTCATAGAGGTTTCCGGTCCGAAGGACCAAAATGTCAGAAGAAAAATTAAAACGAGTTGCATCTGCCTCAGGTGATGAAAAACTTCTTTATTAGCAGCTAACCATATTACACAGCATGTTGGCCAAGATGATCTCCTCTGGTCAACTTGTTTACTGACATCAACTTTTATACTGCAAGCAAAACAACTTTTTGTTACATTTCTGACCGTTGACAGTTGGCTATGAAAAACATATAGGATAAACATGTTTATCACAAATCACCTCAAACCAACAGTTAGTGCCGAATGTTCAAGAAGTACAGAATGTTCAGTTCAACAATGGTAGCTCAAATTTTCCAGGACACACAGCCTGCTTCAGTAAATTAACTCTTACTCAGCCATGCGTCCTTATCCCAGGCTTCACCAAGCTATAACCAAATCTCTTTATTCTGAAATGCAGAAAACAGTTATTATTCAGGTTCATAAGCAATGCTGCATTTTGTTCACAGGTGAGGCCCATCTTTGATAGGCATATCCCAACAAATAACATGTTCACTTTGCAAGAAGAGGAAAAAGACAAATAACAGTAGGTTTTAAAACTTTTTCTCTTAACACAACTCTAACACCAAACTCTTCTCACTCAAATATGTACATAGTAATATAACTCGAAACTTACTGCGCAAACATACTAAACTACTTATCAAACTCACCCACCTATTTTGAGTCAACAATGCCCATATTAAACAAAGTGGAGATATACGTCCCAATCCAGGCCCTCAAATTACACAGCAAATGCTCTTCCAACATCTCAATCACTCTAAACGTCACTTACCTCCCACACAGTAACACAGATCTTCTTATCTTAAACATGAACCAGAGAATCATACTTAAGAAAAAATTTCATGCAACCCTTACCCAGTATTCTCCAGATACAGCTATCTTAACAGAAACCTGTCTATATCCACACATACATGATACAGAGATACTAACTCATGAGTACAACATCCACCAGCTTGACAGGACTTATAAGTGGGGTGCTGGCATAGCCATGATTTACAAGGATAATCTCAAATTAGAACAACTAACATGTAATCACCCAAACCCCAAGAATTCTGGAATTTTAATCTCTCACCTCCAAATTAACTCTAACATACATATCATTATCATAGCCATTTACATACTACCTGGCAACAACCCAACCTCTACTGAAGACCTCCTTTGCTGGTGTTCTTCAATATACAATCAGGAAACCATAATTAACATGCACCTCCAATAATCCATCCAATTTTAACTTCCACGGATTTTGCCAAATGATAAAATCTCCTACCAGGGTTGGCAAGCATAGTGAAAACAAGTAATACTGGATTGGACCCCTCACAAATAAATCTTCCCTCTGCTATCAACTAGGTTGTTTCCCTGAGAGCCTAAGTGATCAGCTACCCACCTACCTGATTAGGCAATGTATCTTCCCTCCTAAAAACTTTGTTTATAAATATGTACACTAAAAAAATGTCACCAGAAATCTTTAAAACCCTTCTGCAAAAATGTGACTCGTCCCCTCTAATATACCTCCATCTAGATATGGCTGTTCAATATTTCAACAAGAATTTCAGCAATATTCTAAATAATCTAGAACCCTAAGAAAAAGCCACACCAAATCCAAACACATACGATAGCTCACTAAAAGGACCAAGAAGCTCTTTAAACAAAGAGAGAGAGCCTGGTACCACTAGTGAGAGACCAAAAACGTAACTGCTCTTCAACTAGTGTCAAATGCGTAACCTTGGCAAAAAAAAAATATTGAAACATGACAAAATAATTTACTAACAACTATACAAGAAAAGCACCAAAATAACCCCCAGAAATTCTGGCAAGACATCAACTTCCTGCTTAAACCAGGCCAGGTCACAACCCCAGCTCTAACATCAGCCAATTCCATCGATAATATTGCCTCTCAATTTAACTCTCACTTTGTTAATTCCATCCTATTCCTTGTAAGAAATGACATTGCTACCCCTCTATCCTTGCCTACACATACAATACAAAACCTCAATTCCTTCTCATTTAAAGCTAGACGAACTAACACTATAAAGAAGAGTCTTTCCAGACTAAAGCCCTCATCCCTCGCTGCAGACCAGCTACCCAATGAATTGCTTAAAATAGCATCAGATTTCATTGCCCTTCCTATCTGTATCCTAATGAACCGGTCAATTACCAAGCAGTACATCTCAAAACTCAAGAAAATCTCTCATATCATTCCCCTGTATAACAAAGGCATATCTACTGAACTCACTAACTACAGGCCAATAGCCATTCTCTCCTCATTGTCAAGGTTCTTGAAATATGTAATCCATATACAACAACTTGACTACCCTCTAAATAACCTCCTGTGTCCAAATGTGGTATTAGAGCAAAGCATAGCACCACTACTTCACTCATTAGCTTTACTAATGACTAATTCAACCAACTTAGAAACACAGGCCATCAAGACTCTTCAATCTTTCTTGACATGTTAAAAGATTTTGACACAGTCTCCCACCATAAACTACTCAAAGAACAAGCCTCATTAAACTTTTCCCAACCAGCCCTCTCCCTGGTACTAGCTATCTGACCGCCAAGAGGCAGTTAAGTGGCATAACAAACTATCTACACTTTTACCTGTCACCGTTGGTGTGCCTCAAGGATCATTATACGACGACTCCCGATTAATATTCAAAAACGTGCACGCTGATTGGTCAGCGTGCACGTTGTAAATCAGAGTTACAGTAATGGAAAAAGGTCCGGTTGCCCGGACTTTTTCCATTACTATAACTCTTTTTTTTTTTAACAGCAACGGAGAATGCAAGATCTCCATTGCTTCACACTGTCTTGCTATATTAAACGAGTTTAACATAGCGAGACAGCTTTAAAAAAAGCAATAGAGATTCTCCGTTGCTTTTTTTAAAGCTGTCTCGCTATGTTAAACTCCTTTAACATAGCGAGACAGTTTGTAAAAAGCAATGGATCTCCTGCTTTCTCCGTTGCTTTTTTCAAAACTGTCTCGATATGTTAAATGGGTTTAACATAGCGAGACAGCTTTAAAAAAAGCAACTGAGATTCTCCGTTGCTTTTTTTAAAGCTGTCACGCTATGTTAAACCCATTTAACATAGCAAAACAGTTTGCAAAAAGCAACGGAGATCTTGCTTTCTCCTTTGCTTTTGCCCACAGCTCTGATGTACTGCGAAGGCATATGCATGCGCAGTACATCAGAACTGCCGCAGAATACCAGACAGCTGCGGAAGGGCAGCAAGAAGGCATTATACAATGCCATTATTTAAGAAAAGTAATTATTTTTTTTCTTAAATAATGTCATTGTATAATAGCTATAACCCACTTCTGGGTGTGAGTAATGCTGGATAAACCCACGGTTGGCTTTGTTTGGCCACTCGGGCTTCGCCCTCGTGACCAAACCACACCAACCGTGGGTAAAATCCAGCATTACCCACACCCAGGCGTGGGTTACTGCTATAATATTCGGACCACTACTTTTCACTATTTTTACCAACAAACTCTTCTCAGCCACTCAGCATGTAACCATCAAGCAATATGCAGAAGACTCCTCCCTTACATGTTCAACTCCCTCAATTCTAGTACTCCTACAAACAACCCAGAAAGCCTTCAGTGACATCAAAAATTACCTCTCTGACTCCCAACTTGTTTTTAAACCTAATAAAAAAAACTTATACTCTTCACCAGTAACAAAACATGCAATTCCCTCCCCCTTTCATACCCCCCCTTCACAATCTATTCCTCCAATAAAACTAAAATCAAACAGGTAGAATACACTAAAATCCTTGGGGTTACCATTGACAACAATCTTCGGTTTGACAAACACACAGCTATTACTATCACAAGGTACACATTAAGTTAGGTTCACTCTACAGGGTCAAGCCTTTCCTAACTGAATCCACCAGAAGTTCCATATATAGGACTCATTTACTCTCCACCCTGCTATATGCCTCACCAATAATTACACCCCCCCAAAAAACTGATCTAATAAACTTTGATTCCTGTTATTACAAAATAGCTAAATTTGCTTCAAACCTCCCTTATAGACCATACCACTGTACAGCACTGCACCAACTAAAATGTCTTGAACTCCCTAATCTTCTTACCTTCAACTAATAAATCTTCACTCACACTATCTTCCACCACCCAAACAATTGCCCTGCTCTCAAACAGCTTGTTCAGACCCACTTCAGTAGTCAAAGTCTCATTAAAAGTAACCAAATCCAGCAATAGCTATGGGGATTCCCAGTTCTCAGAGCAAATATCTAAATCCTGTAATTCCATAACCCAAACTATACCCAGTAATACCAACACTTCCAAATTTAAACTACTATTAAAGGAACATCTCACCAATGACTGGCTCTACCCATGCACTAAGCCTAGCTGAAAATATATTTCTTTACCTTTATCACTGTCACACTACGCCTCTCTCTCTCTCTCTCTCTCTCTTATATTTTGTCTTTCTAACTATATCCAGATTTCACCCCCTTCTCCGTTTGTGGTACTCAATGTCAATGTGTTCCTTCAAGCTTAGATCTTGACCCCATCATACTTTACACGTGTATGAATCAGATACATACTTGTCTACTCATAATTTCACAACTCTATTGTTACTATTCCTCTGGTGGTCCCTCTACTACTGAAAAACTGCCTACTACTTTAACATCTTAATGTATGCCTTGAATATGCATTGCTTAATCACCTTATATATATTCTTGTAACTGAACATAATATAAATTTTCTTTGGTTAAAATATTTCAGACGTAAAAACTTATTTTTATTATATTTTCAGTTGTAATTTCATTTGTAACTTTTTCTTTGTAATGTAGCTTCTCTTCCAGACCTCTGCTAAAAATGGGTCATTGGTCCAGTCAGACCGTCCAAGTAAACAAATGTAAAATAAATAAATTAAATAATCATGGTTTAGAATTGAAATGGGCCTATCCACAGCTGGATCTGATAAGTATTTACCCTCTTTAGGCATTACAACCACCACCGCTTTCTTCAAGTATGTTGGTGCTTCTCCTCCTTTTAAGACACTATTAAACAAATCCTTCCAGATGACGTTTTTCCCTCTTAGCTTCCATACTTCCACAGGAATATGATCTATTCCTGGGGACTTTCCTGTAGATTGATTATACATCACTATTTTTATATCTCCTCCTACTATCCTAAGTGATAGTATTTGAGCCTCATCCACCTCTAGCCTTCGCATATTTAATTCTTACATAAACATTCCCTTTTGTACCTTTTCTTGATTTTCATATTTCTCTGTTTTATACAGATTTTCATAACATTTCCAAAATATTTCTAGTACCTCCAGAGGATCTCTTATCATCATCCCTGGTATAGGCTATTTAAGCTTGGCAATAACCCTTTTCTACTTTCTGATGCTTGAGTCATTGTACTCTGGAATTATAAAAAAACACGGGTTGTTAAACAGCAGTCTTTCTAAACTTATACATATTACTGAGGTAATTTCTTATTTTCTGTTTAGCATTCTGCAACTGCTCCTCTTCTTATTCTGTGAGATCCTCCCTATTCTGTAATACTTTAACCTTTGTCAGTCGCTCTAAATAACTCTTGTTACTTCCTAAAACATCTCCCTCTTTCTTTTACAACCCCCCTATTTTTAAACTCCATTTTAATTTTATCCCACTCCCTAGCTGTTTTTTTTCAGAAGAGATTTCTGTCTTCTCTAATAACTCCCGAATAATTGCCATTAACCATTCCTTAAACTTCTCATTTTTCAACAGATAGGTTGGAAAGTGCCAGTGTCTCATTTTTATTTCATTACCCTGCATTTTTATTTTAGTTATTATTGACGTGTTATCTAAAATAATTAATGGATGCTTATCAAAACTTTAAATTAAATGCATATTCTAGTCTAGCCCAATTTTTTTTTATCTTGGTATTCCCCCAATATGTAAATTCACTCTAAACTCCTACTACTGAATTCACATATTCCATGCAAAATATTTCCATACATTTCTTCAGAAATCCATGCCTTTTTGTTATTTTTTTTTTTCATTTTGGGCCCCCCATATATATCCTCACTGCTACAAATTAAATTCCAGTCCCTATCTATTAATATTCCCTGATGAAAGCTGATTATTTCTCCCAAAATTTTCTTAAGCTCCATTACAGCAGTTTCAGGCAGAAGATAATTACATGCCAGTGTAATCTTCCTCCATTGCCAGCAGCCCCTTTGTATTAAAAAAATCTACCATGATTATCTTTTGTATCCTCTATTACTATTGGAGCTCCTCTTGCAATTAATATAAATAATCCATAGCACAGTGGTGCAGCGGCAGCGTTGTCAACTCACAGCGAGAGGTTCTTCGGTTCAGTTCTCAGCTGGAGTGTCTTCTCTGTGGAGTCTGCATGTCCTCCATCTGTTTGTGTGAGTTTCCTCTGGGTGCCCCAGTTTCCTCCCACATTTCAAAGACATGCATCTGGAGTTTTTCGCCTTGGGCCTCCACTGAAACTTGGCTTCCTTCCAAGTGGACTTTCCTGGTAAATAAATAAATTCCCTGCTTCCTTTGTCTCAGATATTCCACTGAATAACCATTACAAAATCCTTTCTTTATCAAATTCATATCCTTAGTCCTTTCCAAATCTGTCCTCTATAGCACAGCCATTTGCACTCTACATTTTAATACAGTTCACTACTCTTTATTTCATGTATATATCTGTGAGATCATTTACACGCACAGATAATATAGAAAGTGCTGTCATTATGTTATTACTCCCATTTGTTATGTGTAACAGCTTTTTTAAATGTCTAATTCCAGATGTGTTACATGCATACACTAATATTTGGCAGGCTGATCTTTTATACAGTTTCCTGTCATATCCATATGAACCTATGCCACATCTTACAAAACTTTTTGTTTTAGTGAATGTCCTCAAAAACAATTCCCTGAACACTACTAAAAACCTAGTAACTTAATATTAACACACAAAACTATGTACATCTTCAAATACTGAAGTTTAATCCTGCTAATACGAACTTCCCAGACTGACTGCTACACTGACAGACTTGGATTAAGCTAAAAGGGAGGTTATCCATATTCTGATGCATGGTATAGCCTGTGCCTCTACTAACTGCTGTCTGTTTTTGTCTTTTTTTTAAATAAGAAACAGCAGCAATCATAACTTCACTTGCAAAAGTTATACTTCACTTATAATCCATCCAGTCACTATCAAACATTACATAGCTCATTCAAACCCTATCTTCTTTTAAACCTCATTGCTCCTCTGCATGCATTGTTCCCATAATTCCCATTTTTCTATGTAATTTGTGTATACCCTTTTCTAAAGATCCCATTTTCAGTTGTTTTATGTCTGTTACTATATTTACTACTTCTAGTAAGTCGGATTGGAATTTGATTTCCATTTTCTAGTAATTGCTTTTTTTGGTAGCCGCCATAATGAGACTCTGCAAGGGCTTACTATGTCTAGGCAATTTTGATGAAGTATCATTGCTCAAGAAAAATAATGTCCTGGGTTATACCAATTTCCTTACCCAGTATTTCTGATAGAGCAGTCTACAGGCAATTTTTAAAGCCTGTCATCTCATTACACTCCCAGAAAATATGTTCCCAATTACCACTTTCTACTTAAATGGGGTCTTATTTATTGAAAAAACTTGACATATTCCAAAGCTGTGTGAGCTCAGGTTAAGTATGGAATGAACTGAATGTAACCTGGCATTATACAAAGGCCCTGTCCTAAGCAAAGGCAGAGAAACGTAGACCACAGCTTAGGAAATTATCAAGAAGTAGAGGATCCAATATAACACTAGTAGATGTAAAAGGAAAACTGAAATGGAAGATACCCAACAGAGAGAAATACTCAGGAAAAAAAAAACGGAAGTTGACCAAGGATGAGATACAAGTATTGCTAGATAATATTCACATATTTATAAGGATGTATTTACAATAATCTATATAGAATAAAACATATTACCTGAGTAGAATGCTAAAGGTTTGACTAATCCCATTAAAAGGGAAAAACTCTTAACAGTTTTGAGAAGAGAAGAGCTATGTATTAAGGCTCTGATGGTAACTCATTTACCCATGAGGAACATGACAAACTGGGAAAGAAAGGATTTATTTTTGTAAGCAGAGTCTGTGTTTAATGTATAGTGATTTAATGGCTAGACACATACCATATGAGATCACAGGGAACTTAGAAGGCAAAAAAGGGTAGATATGCAGACATAAAGGAATTCCCTATGCAGACAAATGGTTATCCTCGTGCCTGTGTGCGTGTGCGTGTGTGTGCGTGTGTGTGTGTGTGTGTGTGTGTGTGTGTGTGTGTATATATATATATATATATATATATATATATATATATATGTAGAGAGAGAGAGAGAGTGTGTGCCTGGGGCTAGTTATAAAGAAATAAGAGGAGTTACACCAGATCTCCTAAGATTCTTTGAAGGCTGCCTAATAAAGGTGACTGGAATTAGATTCACAGTTAGGAAGAAACACAATATCACTCATAGCAACATAGGATGAGAAAGGGAGAACATTATATATGGTGTGTTGCAGTGTTTAGGTTTAGTAGATATATGGACTGACAGCATTAGGGAAAATGGCGCACGGGGGTTCAGCTGCTGTTTAAATAGGTATACAATCATGGATAGATTGTGGGCATATATTAAAAGTATATATAGATCAAATAAGGAAGGTAGAGATGGGACCACTAGTAATCTCAGATCATGACTTTTTGAAGGTAGAAGTAAGGTATTTGAAGGATACTAGCATAAATAAGCACTGGAGATATTCTGTTTACAAATGACAACATGGAATCCTGTAAATATTGGCAAAAGAGGTATTATTGTATCTTACTTTATTTTTTACTTAATATTTCCTAACCAGGTAGTTAAGCTGCTCCAGAGACTATGACACATATCAAACAATTATAGTAGATGGATATGAAATGCATAAGCAAGAGACAGCATGGAAAATTAGTCTTGGAGAAAAACATAATATAAAAAGGAAAAGTGTAAAAAAAATGCTATGGACTTCCAAAATGGCTGCACACTGATCAGCAACTTAATTTCAGGTCTTCAGTGTGAGAAAAGAAACTGAGAAATAAGAGCCAGTAATACTGTTAGCTTGAGCAAAATTATTTTACTGGCAGTAAGTACACTACCTGGATGTTATCACAAAAGTAATTTAGAGACCCTGAAAGAAAATCAACCAAAAAAGTTGAAGGGAAAACCCTGGCTGGGAAGAATACTGCAGCTGTTCGGCAAAAAGCAGTTCAAGCTTCAATGTTGGTACAAGAGATGGCATCCAGTAATTTGGAGGAAAAAATAAATAAACAAGTTATGTACTCACCATAACGTTCCATGTTTGTAGTCCATCTCACCCTTCATTATTACATATGGGTGTGACACGGCTGATTACAAAGCTCTAAGTTGGCTCATGGCAAGGTAGGTATCCCATAATGCACTAACAATCCCCAGATCTTGTTGGGTGCTGTCTATAATAGTGATATAGAAGAATTTTCACAAGGAAAAACAATAGATGAAAGGTCTCCAACTCTAAGGAAGATAGACATTATCTTGTCTCCAGATCCTCCAAGGATACATGGACGGGGGTAGGTAGGTGGGTTCGTAAGAATGAAGAGCGAGATGGACTACAAACATGGAACGTTATGGTGAGTACATAACTTCTTTATTTTCTGTAGTTCTATCTTGCCTTCATTCTTACATATGGGACAGCGTCCCTAGCACCTTTTTCTCAGGTGGCTCATGGAAATATACTCCTAAGAACCATGGAACCCAAGGAGGCTCTACTCCTGGAGGCCAAGTCCAATTTGTAATGAGTAATAAAGGCATGAGGGGTAGCCCAAGTTGCTGTTGCATGTATACTGTCCATTGGAATTTTGGATTGAAAAGCAGCAGATGTGGATACAGATCTGGTGGAATGAGCTTTAATTTTAACTGGGAGTTCTTTGCCATTAGAAGAGTAAATAAAAGATATGCAATTTGAAATCCAGTTTGATAACGTTATCTTGGAGACTGGCATTCCTTTTCTCATCTCTGAAAAAGATATAAATAATTGGTCTGATTTCCTAAACTCTTTAGATCTATGTAGATAGAAACTTAACTGTCTGTGTACATCAAGCTGATGAAACTTATATTCTGCTTTGTTTGTATGATTTGGAAAAAAGACTAGTAGTTCAATAGTTTGATTAATATTTGATTGTAAACAAATCTTGGGGACGAAGAAAGGGTTAGTGTGAAGGGAAACTGTCTCTATGAAATATCAAGAAAGGAGGTTTGACTGAGAGTGCTTGCAGCTCTGACACTCTCCCGGCGGACGTAATGGCTACTAGAAAAATGGTCTTCCATGAAAGGAACTTTAAATCACATGTATGTGAAGGTTCAAAGGGTGGTGAGGTAAGTTTTGAAAGAAAAAGAAGTTATGTACTCACCATAACGTTCCATCTGAGTAGGTAACTTAATTCGTCAGCAACCTGTGGTTATCGGATCCGACCTGGATCCGAGCCGGCAACTTTCCAAGCTAGAGATCCGAGCTCCAAGCTCCTCCTCTTACCCATAATCCCCTGCAAAATCCTTCCAATCCTCAGATTGCATTTGTCCAACTATATAACCTCACAACCACAAACAACAACCTGAAGAATCCTAACCTAAGGATTAGCAAAGGACCTGATAACCATCCTAGGTCCAGGTAATCAAAGAACCAGGTTAGGGGGAAGGAGGGGGGGTTGGCTGCTGACAAATGAAGTTACCTACTCAGATGGAACGTTATGGTGAGTACATAACTTCTTTATCTGAAGTAGTTAACTTCATTTGATCATCAACCTATGGGACAGAGTCCCCAGCTACCAAAAAACTTGGGAGATCCTCAAGGAAGGATATTTCAGAGCACTGCAGAGCCATAAGTTGCCCTTGCTCTGGACACTAAATCCAATTTATAGTGGGAGATAAAGGTATGAAAGGATGCCCAAGTAGCCGCAGGGCAAACGTCATCCAAGGGAATGCTAGACCAGAATGCAGCAGATGTAGCCATAGAGTGAGTAGAATGAGCATGAACCCCTATAGGCTCTGGTAGACCAGATAGTTTATGTGTGAGCAAAATGCAATTAGAAATCCATCTGGCCAGAGTCACCTTCGATACTGGCTTACCCAAGAAGGGTTTTGCAAAGGAAACAAAAAGCTGATCAGACTTGTAGAAGGCAGCTGTTCTGTGTAAATAAAAGTTTAACTGTCAATGAACGTCTAACGTCTAACAAATGAAGTTTGTTCTCCCCTTTGTTTTGATAGCTAGGGAAACTGGGAGATTAATGGACTGATTGATGTTCACCTCGGAGGCCACTTTTGGTAGGAAAGATGGGTTAGTCCTGAGAGAGACCCTGTCCTTATGGAATACGAGGTAAGGAGGCTTAACACAGAGGACTTGAAGCTCCAACACCCTTCTAGCTGAGGTAATAGCTACCAAAAAAGCAGTTTTCCAGAACAAGAATTTCAAATCAACAGAAGCTGCAGGTTCAAAGGGAGGCCCAGTCAGAGCCTGAAGGACCAAAGTTAGATCCCATGGAGGGGCAGAAATCCTAACAGGAGGTCTCAAGAGAAACGTACCTTTCAGAAAGGTCTTACAAATCTTGCTGGAAGCGAGGGGATTGAGATTGTCCCCAATGTGAAAATGGGAGATGGCAGCCATTTGAACATTTACAGTAGAAGAACTGGCCACTTGCTGAAAAATATGAGATAGAAAATCTAGCACTGCTGGGATGGGAGCAGTGAAAGGGTCCAAATTTCTATGAGATGCCCAAATGGAGAACCACTTCCATTTACTATTGTAAACCTTTCTGATAGAAGGCTTACGCGCCGCTACCAGGATAGATCTAACTGCAGGCGAGATACCAGGAGTCCTAGTGACTAATGGAACTGGATCAAGCAAACTCAGAGCTTGAGATTGACCAGATTCAGGGGTTTCAATCCCAAAGGATGAAATATCAGATCTGGGATGGGATCCAAGATCCGGAGAGGAGCTATAACATGAGACCGTAGGCATGGGAACCAGGCTTGACGAGGCCATAATGGGGCTATGAGGATAATTTTGTTCCCCAACCGACGAGCTTTCTTTAAGAATCTTGTCATCAATGGGAGAGGAGGATAAGCATAAAGAAGACCGGGTGGCCAAGCATGGACTAGAGAGTCTCTGGGGCGTCTCCCCCGGTGGGGGGATTAAAGTGAAAAACTCGCTGCACTTTGCGTTGGAAGGCGAAGCGAAGAGATTGCAGCAAGGCTGACCCCACTTGTGGAAGATCTGTTTCCCTACTGTAGGATTCACAGACCACTCATAGGGCGAGAGGATAGTTCGACTCAGTCTGTCTGCTAGAATGTTGGACTGACCCAGCATGTGCGTTGCTAACAGAAAATGGTTGGTGGATATCGCCCAATCCCAAACTGTCATGGCCTCTCGGCAAAGAGGATAAGACCTGGTTCCCCCCTGTTTGCTGATGTACCAGACCACTGACATATTGTCTGACTGAATTGCAATAGTCCCTGAAGGGAGAAAGGCATGAAGGGCTCGCAACGCTAGAAGTAACGCCCTCATCTCCAGCACATTTATATAAGAACAGTCTCTGTCTGAGTCCACGTACCCTGGACAGTTCTGCCCGCGTAATGCCCTCCACCTAAGGCGGGACGCGTCCGTGGTCACCGTGGCTTGGGGTTGCAGCATAACAAACAGTCGTTCTTGCAGAAGTTCTTGAGATTGGAGGCACCACATGAGGGAATTTCTGCAAACTCTGCTGATAGGAATCGGTAAGTCCAATGGGTGGTGAAGGATGGACCACTAAACCTGTAAAGTCCACTGGAGAACCCTCATGTGCAAGCGAGCTAAGGGTGTGAGATTGATTGCTGCTGCCATGGACCCTAAAGCTGTCAGGACTAACTCCACTGACAGGGTAGATGACTGAAGAAGAGCTAAAACATGTAATGTCAAACTGCGAAGTCTGTCTGATGTCAAGAAGGCCTTGGTCTGAAGCGTGTCTATTCTGGCCCCTATGAACTCCAAGACTTGAACTGGTTGGAGGAATGACTTCTTGAAATTTATGGTGATTCCTAATTGGGATGCTAGAAGTAGGAAGGAATCCCTGGCTAAGCAGAGTAGATGCCTGGTGGGAGCGGTAAGGAGCCAGTCATCTAGGTAAGGGAAAACCTGTATTCCCTGAAGTCTCAGGTGGGCCGCTACAACTGCCATGATCTTGGTGAACACCCTGGGGGCTGTGGTGAGGCCGAAGGGTAGGACCCTGAACTGGTAATGGCTGGCCCCTAGCCGGAAGCGGAGGAACCTCCTGGATCGCCTGTCCATGAGAATGTGATAGCACGCATCCTTGAGGTCTATGGAGCACATCCAGTCCTTCTCCTGCAAAAGGGGCAGGATAGATTGAAGCGTGACCATCCGGAATTTCTCCATGGCAATGAAGAGGTTCATTGCTGAAAGGTCAAGAATCGGCCTTAAGTCCCCCATCTTCTTTGGCACCAAAAAGTACCTGGAGTAATTGTCTAATCCGGACTGGCATAGGGGGATGTGTCAGATAGCTCTTTTTTCTAGCAGCATTTTTTTACCTCTAAAGCTGAAGCCTCCCTCTGACTGGGTGGTACATCGGGGAGGAGCCTCGACTGAGGAGGTAGGTTTATGAAGGGGATTGAGTAACCTCTGCATATTATTCCAAGCACCCAGCGATCTGTTGTGAAGGACTCCCATTGAGCCAGGTGCCTCGAAAAATGTCCCCCGACTGCCTCCAGAGAGGAGCAGTTGGGCAGCCCCTCAGGGCTGCTGCGTGGGTTGGTCGGAAAAAGGTTCCAGAGATCCAAAATTTTTCGCCCCCCCTTTGCCTCTGGGCCGGCATCCACCTTGTCCCCCTCTGCCTCTGAAGGACGAAGGGTCCAGAGCATAACGGGACTGCTGAGACTTCCGGAACCACATCTTCATTTGTCCTCTCTGGTTTCTGGAAAAGGACCTTTGAGGAGCCGAGAAGCGGATTCCGACAGCAGACAGCGTCTTCCCGTCTTTCTTGCTCTGAACCAATGTGTCATGGACGGTCTTCCCGAACATGGTAGAACCGAAGTGTGCGTTCGCGAAGGACGCCTTGAAATGTTCCGAAAAGTCACAAAGCCGAAGCCAGGCATGACGCCTTGAGGCGATGCCGGACCCGCTGGCTCTAGCGGCCCCTTCCATGGCAAGGGAAAGAAGCCGCATAGATGTGGTAGAAACAGATTTCAAAGTGGACATGCGAGCCGAGAAAGTCCGATTGTCCTCGGCCGACATGGACTCAGGGGGAGACTCAACGTATTCTTTCACCAGATCCTGCTGGAGTCTAATTACATGGGCCAAATAATTCACCGCCCTTATGGAAAAGGTAGCTGAAACAAACATCCGTTTCCCAATACGATCCATCGTCCGAGACTCCTTATCAGGGGGATGGACTGAGGAACTATTCTGGGCGAGTTCCTTCTTGGTGGCCAGTGCCACCACCATGGCATCTACTGGGGAACCCTTACTCCACACCGTCCTATCGACAGGGGGACTAAGAATCCTATCTGGCCTCCTGGGGATTGGCTCTACAGTGTCCGGTTCCTTTCACGCCCTGGTAGTGATGAGGTCAACCAGGGTGTCGGCCAGAGGGGACACCCAAGAGGTAGACGGGCCTGTGTTGAACGTCTCCAGGAACAACCACTCATCCGAGGAAGGTTTTTGGGCTGACCCCCCCCCCCCGTTTGGCGAAGCATTTCCATAATGTCTCCAAAGGAGACATCTTCAGGGGGGTGACCTGGGGGAACCTTCCCCTTCCTCCAAATTGGTGTCCTTCGTGAGGGACTCAGGAGAGCCCAAGTGCCTCCTCTTACACTTACGTTTGTGAGGGACCTCCTCGGTGGGGCTGTCTGAGGAGGGCTCACCAACATGGTCATGTTCCACCAGTGGAACGAGCTAGGGTGTCAACGCAGGCTGTCCCTGGGACTGGACAATGGAAGACAAGCCCAGATGCAAGGGAGTGGGGGCAGATCCGGAAGAAAGAGTCAGGGATCTCAAACCTCTCGAGAGAACCCTCTCCACCACGTCAAAAGCCGAGGGTGAACCAATCTCTCTGGGCTCCGTGGTTAACACCCTCGGGTCCGGCGTGGGGATCGGCGTCAGAGCCGAAGCGCTCAGACCCGAGAGGGAAATGTGCTCCAACCGAAACGGAGCCGAAGACACACTGGCCCCATCAGATCTGACACACGGCTCACGGGCCCGAGAGCTTGGATCTGAAAAGGGATCCAACAAACTCGAGGGCACAGCCAGCGTCGAGGTAGCGATAACCATCGGCGCCAACTCCCTGACTCTGAGATTCCTCGGATCCGAATGCTCCGAAACCCGATAGTGGATCGGAGAAGGAGCTATCGGGGCAAAAAGTGGGGCTGAACTCCCCCCAGAGGGGGGGGGGGCAGCAACACTCCCATCTGCAGTTGGGTTTGGAGAAAGCGATGCATCATCCGGTCCATATCGGGATCAGAGAGGCTACGGGTTGACCTAGAGGAGGCTGTCAAAGCTGGTCGGAAGGGCCGCCGCGATGACCTAGAAGATGTTTGGGCCTCCTCCTCTGGCTCCGGGGAGAAGCGTGGAGAATGGAGCCGAGGGGAGGAAGGCCCAGAGACTTTCTGGGGTGAAGAGAGCAGTTTGGCCGGTGGGGCCGAGGGGGCTGAGTCGGCCTGCCGCTTGTGGCTTCTATGCCTCTCTTTCTCCCGCTCTCTCTCCTCTCTCTCTTCCCTTTTTTTGAGTCCCTCTCTCCCTGGGAAGAAGTGGGAGGTTGAGTCCCAGCCAGGGGAGGGGGAACAGCAGGCTTAGCAGCTGCAGTCGCGGCTGTAGCCACCGAGAGAGAGGAGGAAGAAGCCAACTTCGCGGGTAGGAGACCCGCCAGAATCAGCTTATTCCTCCTATCCCTCTGGGCCCGGGGGGTTAAAAGCTGCACAAATGTGGCAGCCTGAGGTCAGATATGGTACCCCCAGGCAGAGGACGCACTGAGTGTGGCCATCCACTGGGGATAGCTTATGGCCACACTCAGTGCACTTAGAGAAAATGGCCTTTGGGACCTCGGCCATGATTTCTAATGGAAACACACGCCCACACAAACACATAAGGGAAGGGAGGGACTTACTAGAATTAAACTACGAGGGAACTAGGGAGTAAACTCAGGGGTTTAAACTATAAAATTAAACTAATCATACACACAAACACTGAGATATAATTCAAAAACCACTTACTAATCGCCTAAACGCTAGGAGCTCGAAAAACTTGTGCTTGACAAAGCCGCGGCAAACGAGATCTGGGGATAGGAAGGAGGTTGCAGGGGATTATGGGTAAGGGGAGGAGTTTGTAGCTTGGATCTCATGCTTGGAAAGTTGCCGGCTTGGATCCAGGTCGGATCTGATACCCACAGGTTGATGATCAAATGAAGTTAACTACTTCATATCAAATTTTAAATCCCAGGAGGTCTTAGTAAGGTAGTGCCTTTTAAAAATGATTTACACAATCTGTGAACCATAAGATTAGGTTCATGTTGCCCCAAATGAAAATTGGAGATAGCAGCTAATTGAACTTTGATTGCAGCAGCAGCTGATACCTGATGAATAAGTTTGTTTAGAAATTCTAATACTAAGGGAATGGAGGCTGTGTATGGATCTATGTTCCTAGCTTGTGCCCAAAGAGAAAATCTTTTCCATTTGCTAGCGTACAATTTTCTTGTAGAAGGATTATGAGATGATGTCAGGATATGTGTAACTGCAGGGGAGAAATCATGAAGTCTGACTAGGGATGGAAGTGGAGCCACCACGCTGTCAAGTTGAGGGTGTGGAGACAGGGATGGAACATGCCTGACATATGTGTCAGAAGGTCTGGTACTGGGTCCAGAGTCTATGGATCAGCCAGGAGGTAAGGCCCGAGAAAGGGGAACCAAATCTGACAAGGCCAGTAAGGAGTGATGAGAATCATTCTGCTTCCCAAAGTCAGCAAAGCAGAAAGGGAGGAAAAGCATAAAGAAGTCCCGAGGGCCAATTGTGGACAAGTATGTCTCTCGGTGTCTCCCCCCGGGGGGGGGGGGGGGTAAGGGTGAAGTAGCTGCTGCATTTGGTGTTCTTGTGGCAGCAAACAGATCACAGCAAGGCTGTCCTCATTCGCAGAAAATCTGTTCCGCGACTTTCTGATTCAGAGACCACTCATAAGGCATCAAGATTGCCCTGCTCAGCTTGTTGGCTATCACACTGGTTCTCCCCGGGATATGCGTTACAACTAGAAAACGTTAGGAAGATATCGCCCACTGCCAAACACACAGAGCCACTTGGCATAGGGGGTAGGATCTGGTTCCCCCTTGTTTATATACCATACCACTGACATATTGTCTGATTGGATTGCTATTTTCCCTACAGGAAGAAAATCATGAAGTGCTTGCAACGCTAGTAGCACTGGTCTCATCTCTAGAACACTGATATGCAAGTCAGCCTCGTGTTCTTGCCATGTGCCTTGGACTGTCCTTCCTAGATAATGCCCCCCACCCTATCTGGGAGGCATCCGTGGTCACAGTAGCAATGGGTGGGCGAGGAATAAATGGTCTCCCTGTCGTTAGTTGACTGGAATGGATCCACCAACGAAGGTCCTTTTTGCAAGATTCTGTTAATAAAATGGGATGAGGCAGAGGCAGTTGCTGAAGAGACCACTGGGAAAAGAGTAGCCATTGTAGAATTCTCATATGCATTCTGGCTAACGTAACTAGAGTTATAGTAGAGGCCATGGTTCCCAGTAATTTGAGCACTGTCTTAACTTTGACCTTTTGTTGGGGAAGCAGGCTGTATATTTGCTGTCTTGGATTTTGCACTCTGAAGGAAGGCGAGCCATCATTGCGACTGTGTCTATTTCTGCGCCTATAAAAGTCACATATTGAGAGGGCAACAAGACAGACTTTTCCCAATTTACAGTGATGCCTGGCTGAGTACAGACTTAAATGGTTGAATCCCTGGCTTGTAGAAGTAGGTGTCTGATGGTGGCAGTCAGGAGCCAGTCACCCAGGTACGGAAACACTTGGAATCCAAGGTATCTGAAGTGAGCCGTTACTACCACCATGCATTTGGTGTACACCCTGGGGGCTGTGGTGAGACCAAAGGGCAGAGCATGAAATTGGTAATGATTGGCACCCAGCCGGAAGGGTAAATGACTCCTTGATGTTCTGTCTATTTTTATGTGGGAGTACGCATCTTGGAGGTCTATGGAGCACATCCAATTGTCTTTCTCTAACAGAGGGAGTATAGACTGTAGTGTTCCCATTCGGAACTTGGATTTCTTCACTGATTCGTTTAACTTGCTGAGATCCAAGATGGGCCTCCAGTCCCCTATTCATTTTGACACTAAAAGAATCTGGAGTAAGTTCCGAATCCTATCTGGTCTGCAGGGATGGTTTGGATGACTCTCTTTTGAAGCAACTTTTGGACTTCTATAGTTGCTTGATCCCTGTGATTGGGTGGAACATCTGGGATTCTCTTGGTTAGATGAGGTGGAAAAGAGAAGGGTATGGAGTATCCTCTGGAAATTATCCTTTGTACCCACTTGTCTTGTGTGATGTCATTCCAGGCTTCTGGGTACAAAGATAAGTGACCCCCGGCTGGCTCCAGAGAAGCACAGCCAAGCCTCACTTCAGGAGTGCTGATAGGGATGTCCACAAAAAGACACCCCCTGCCTCTAGGGTGACGTCTACCACTATTTCCTCCTCCTCTGCCTCTGGAGGAAAAAATCACCTTGTGCGTCTGGGAAAAATCTCTTGAGATTTCTAGAACCACATTTTCCCCCTCTCTGACCTTTAGGGTATGGTCTAGAAGGGATGGAAAAATGTACTCCCATGGCAGAGAGAGTCTTCCCTTCCTGCTCGCATCTGGTGAGTGTGTCTTTTACCTTTGGTCCAAACAGAGAGGAACCGTCAAAGGGGGCATTGGTAAATGTAGATTTGAAGGGCTCTGCAAAGTTACACAAGTGCATCCAGGAGTGTCTCCTAAGGGAAACTCCTGAACCAGCTGCCCTGCTCGCTCCATCTGCTGGGTAAGATATCAGCCTCATGGAGGAGTTAACAATAGAGTTTAAGGTGGACAACTGAGCAGTAATCCTCTCAGGGACTCCTTCAGTTAAAGCACCTTGGAGAGTCTCTCCCAGCTCTTTTAAGAGATCTCTTTGAGGCCTAGATGGGTGAGGTAATTCAGCGATCTGAGTGTAAAAGCCGCTGAAGAAAAAATACGCTTCCTGTATCTGTCCACCGTTCGAGACTCTTTGGTGGGTGGACAGATGAGGATGTCTCTGCTAGTTCCTTCTTTGTGGCTGCTGCCACCACCATGGCATCTACAGGCACACCTTTGGTCAGAAACTCTTTTTCCTTAGGAGCTGAAAGGAATTTGTTCGGCCTTCTAGGGACTGGTTCCATGGTGTCAGAAGTTTCCCACACCTTTTGACTCACCAAATCTAACAGCTCATCGAAAGGTGGAGACACCCAAGAGGCTGAAGGTTGAGAGCTGAAAGCCTTCAGGTACAATGACTCCTCATCATAACTCTGTTTCAGGATCTCCAGGATATCTAATGGTAGATAGCATCAGAAAGAAGACTAGGGGTCCCTTGACTCTCTGGGTCAGGTCAGTGTAAGTGATGGAAGTCTACATGCTTCCTCTTGCAGTTTTTTTCCGAGAAACTCCTCAGAGGGTATTCTGGGAGGAGTCTTGAAGACTTGGCTACTACCAAGGGGCTCCTGAGGCTCTGTCATGACAGAGGGATGGTAGAGCTGAAGATCTAGACAGCACGCCCTGGCTCTGAAGCAATCAGCTCCAAGCCAGATGTAGGATCCAAGCTCAGCCGAGCCGATGCACTGAGAGGTAGGCTCGGAACTGAAGAAGTTCGGGTCCAAGCGACCCCCCCCCATCGACTGACAGAGCTTCAACTCAACTCCTAGACACCAACTCCCTGTGCAAGCAGCAGTGTCGGCGAGAACTCCTGGGCAAAACTTGGCTGGGGGTGCTGGAACCGACCGACAACCAAAAGGCACTGAAAGATCTGGAGGAACAGAAGGAGGTAATATAGCCTCAGACAGCTCGAGCTTGAAAGGTGAGTGAGAAAAAAAAAAATGCTAGCTACCGTGACTCCAAAGTCCTCGCACCACCCACCCTCTCGACATCCTCATCAGAGAGACTACTGGAGGATCTGGAAGATAACGCAGGGGATCGAGATCTATGCAAAATTGGAGATCTAAGTGTCAGGGATACCGGTAGTAAGTCTTTTGACCAGCTCCGAGGTATGGCTTCAGCTATAGGCCCTGAAACACTTGGGGCCAAAACTGGAAGGTCTATATCAATAACCTCAACCAGCTCTGAAAACAAAGGAGCCGAAGAGCTAGAAGGTCTGACAATTTTGGCAACTTTTTCTAGAGGTCCTGATTTGTCACTGTCAGAGACTGTCTTTTCACCGACTTAACCTTCTATTTTTTTTGAAGAGGGAGACCTGGAATGAGAAGAGGAAGAACTAGCCAAATTCTCCTCAAAGGAAGGTTTAAGGAGACCTTTCAAAATCAGTTTGTTCTTCCTTTCCTGGAGAACCCGGGAACTAAACGAATAGCAAAAGGTACATGTCTCCTGTAGATGTATGGCTCCCAAACAATATACACAAATACTATGCCTGTCAATCAGGGACATTTTTTGTGAACATTTATGGCATTTCTTAAAGCCGAAGATTTATGGTCTTTAGATTCCTCAGACATAATTAGCACAACAACGACAACAGACTAGAAATGTAGACATCAAAAATGACAATAAGAAGAGAGGACAAGGTCCTCTAACTTATACAGGCCTAGCCCTGCTCAAGAAACAACACACAAGGGGAAGAGCAATAGAGGACTAGGTCCTCTAACTTAAACGGGCCTAGCCCTGAACAGAGGGGTAGGCGAGAAAGAGAATAAACAAGCAACAATAAGGCAAAAGTAGGTCCTCTA
The DNA here is from genome assembly GCF_019279795.1 of Protopterus annectens. Lineage (NCBI taxonomy): Eukaryota > Metazoa > Chordata > Ceratodontiformes > Protopteridae > Protopterus > Protopterus annectens. The sequence continues at coordinate 736,151,170 of NC_056735.1, read as the reverse complement.
ACTAAAACGGACCTATGCCTGAGAAAGATTAACAATTAGCACAACAAAAACGAAGGGATACCACTAAAGAAAGGTCTGTGGAAGTGAAGGCCAACAATTAGCAATAACACTTAAGAAAAAAACACACTAATTACTAGCAAGTTAATAACAGTAAGCTTAAATAAGAAGTTATGTACCTACCATAACGTTCCATGTTAGTTGTCTTCTCTCGCCTTCTTTCTTGCTTGATGGGTTCGGAGCCGATCCTCGGCTCCGACTCGGCACTTGCTTTAGCTCGAGAACTCCTTTTACCAGCTCGAGGCAGCCCCATATCCCATGATGCAAGGCAGTAAGTACCCAGATCTCGTTTGTTGACAAAGGGCAATAACACCAAGCATAAAATACTTCCCAAAGGAAGAAGAAACTTACAGATGGAAAAAAGGACCAGGTTTGAATGGTCTTTAGCATAATAGTTTCTTATACAAGGTCTGTCCAGGCCAGGGGAAGGAGGGAGGGTCAAGAAAGAAGGCGAGAAGACAACTAACATGGAACGTTATGGTAGGTACATAACTTCTTAATGTTAAGTTGTCAATCTCGCCTTCATTCTTGCTTGATGGGACCGTCCTAGCACCTCTATCCTGGGTGGCTCAATGGAACAAACTCTTGAGGACTGTAGAGCCAAAACTGGCTCTGTCCCTGGAGGCCAAGTCCAATTTGTAATGGGAAACAAAAGTGTGAGGAGTGGCCCAAGTGGCCGCTGCACAAATAGCGTCCAAAGGCAGTCTAGCTTGAAAAGCTGTAGAAGTAGCTAAACTCCTAGTTGGATGTGCTTTAGGTTTTGAGCACAGCTGTTTTCCCCTGATCGTATAAATTTCAGTGATGACCGAAGAAAGCCATCTGGACAAAGTCACTTTAGAAACAGGAAGGCCTTTTTATTATCCGCATAGGAAACAAAAAGTTGATCAGATTTCCTAAATTTTTTGTTCTGTCCAAATAATATCTAAGCTGACGGTGGACGCCAAGATAATGTAGCTTTTGTTCAGCTCTATCTGAATAGTTAGGAAAAATACAGGGAGATCAATGGATTGATTCAGATTGTTTTTGAAGCGACCTTAGGTAAAAATGATGGATTAGTTCCCAAAGATACTCTGTCTTTGTGAAAATCAAATAGGGGTCGAACCGAAAGAGCATGAAGTTCAGACACCCTCCTGGCAGATGTAATGGCCACTAGGAATAAAGTTTTCCAAGAAAGATATTTCAGGGAACAAGAAACAGCTGGCTCGAAGGGGCCAAGAATCAAGGATGTCAGCACTAAATTTAGATCCCACTGAGGAGGAGGATTCCTGATTGGAGGCTTTAGTAGGAAAATTCCTTTCAAGAAGGCCCTGCAGAGCCTATGGGACATAATATTATGATCTGCTATCCCAACATGAAAATTAGAAATAGCAGCCAACTGAACTCTGACTGTGGAAGAAGAGGAGCCTGCATGAAAAATCTCTGCTAAGAAGTCCAGAACTGCCTGAACAGGGGCAGTAAAAGGATCAATATTTTGGGCCTTAGCCCAATAAGAGAAACGTTTCCATTTGCTTGTGTAAATCCTCCTGGTAGAGGATTTTAGTGAAGCTACTATGATATCTCTAACTGGGTTAGAGATCAAAGGAAGCCTGGCTAGGGAAGGAAGTGGAGCAACCAAGCTGTGAGGTTGAGAGAAGGGATTGACCGGTGCAGCTGACCGGATTGGTGAATCAGTAGATCTGGCACTGGGTCCAGATGCCACGGCTGCACCAAAAGGTGATGATGGAGGAACGGGAACCAAACTTGTCGAGGCCAGTAAGGGGCAATGAGAATCAATTTGGCTCTCAAAACGGTAGCTTTCTGGATAACCTGAGGGATCAGAGGAAAAGGGGGGAAGGCATAAAGAAGTCCCTGGGGCCAATCCTGGGTCAGAGCGTCACTGGGGGGATGGCCTGATAGAGGGAAGAGGCTGAAGAAGTCTGGACATTTGCTGTTTTGGGGAGTAGCAAAAAGATCGCAACATGGACGACCCCATTCCAGAAAAATCTCTTCCGCTATGGATTGCTTGAGAGACCACTCGTGAGGCATGAGAATAGCTCTGCTCAATCTGTCCGCTATAATGTTGGTTTTCCCAGGGATATGCGTTGCTACCAGAAACCGATGAGAGGAGATCGCCCATTGCCATAGTCTGAGCTTCTCGACACAAGGGGTAGGACTTGGTTCCGCCCTGTTTGTTGATATACCAAACTACAGACATGTTGTCTGTGTGGACTGCAATTGTCCCTACGGGAAGAAAGTCGTTGAGGGCTTGCAACGTTAAAAGCACTGCTCTCATCTCCAGGACATTTATGTGCAGATGGTACTCGAACGGTTGCCACGTCCCATGAACCATCCTGCCCTGATAATGACCCCCACCCGATCAGGGGGGCATCCGTGGTGACAGTGGCTATCGGGACGGAGGTACAAAGCACCTGCCTTGGTGAACCTGAGACGATGTGATCCACCAAGCAAGATGTTCTTTGCATGTTTGTGTCACCAGAATCTGGTGACGCATTGGGAGTTGCTGGTATGACCACTGTGTGAACAGCATCCACTGAAGGAGGCGCATGTAGAATCGAGCCAGGGAAGAAGAGTAATGGCCGCAGCCATGAGACCTAATACCTTTAGAACCATTCTGGCCTGTACTTTCTTGCTGGCCAGAATGATCCTGACATGAGTCTGAATGTCTGAAACTCTTTGTTCTGTAAGGGTAGCTGACATCCGAACAGTGTTTAAGTTTGCGCCTATGAAGGTAATAGACTGGCAGGGCGATAAGGATGACTTTTCGAAGTTGATTGAGATGCCTAAATGAGAACAAAGGTCTATTGTGTAATCCCTGGCTTGTATAAGCTGATGCCTGGTGGTGGCTGACAGGAGCCAGTCGTCGAGATACGGAAACACCTGGAATCCTTGACGTCTCAGGTGAGCCGTGACCACTGCCATGCATTTGGTGAACACTCTGGGGGCTGTAGTGAGACCAAAGGGCAGGGCTCTGAACTGGAAATGACTGGACCCCAGCCGAAAGTGGAGAAATCTCCTGGAGCGTCTGTGAATTTTGATGTGGTAGTACGCATCCTGAAGATCTATTGAGCACATCCAGTTGTCCTTCTGTAAGAAGGGCAGAATTGACTGAAGAGTGACCATTCGGAATCTTGTCTTCCTGACAGACTTGTTGAGTCTGCTGAGATCCAATATTGGTCTCCAGTCTCCCGTCTTTTTGGGGACCAAAAAGAACCTTGAGTAGATTCTGGGCTCTGAATGGTCTATTGTAACCGGCTGAATGGCTCTTTTTTGCAGTAGTTTTGCGATTTCTAACTCTGCAATGTCCCTTAGACCGGGTGGTACGTCTGGAAGGGAACTTGAGGGGAAGGGACTTTCCTCGAAAGGAATAATGTAACCCTTGGATATGATCGACTGTACCCATCTGTCTTGAGTGAGGGAATGCCAGGCTTCTGGGTACAGTGATAATCTTCCCGACTGCCTCCAAGGAGGGACAGCCGGGCAACACCTCAGGGATGCTGAAAGGGCTTATCAGAGAGAGGCTCCCTGTTTCCCTGGTTTTCGGACCCCTCTGCCTCTAGAGCGGCGTCTGTTGTTGTTACCCCTCTGCCTCTAGGGGTAAACTGACCACGTGAATCGCGTGACTCCTTGGGATTTACGGAACCACATCTTACCACCCTTCTGTCCTTTGGGATAAGGCCTAGAAGGGGTGGAAAACGGACTCCAACAGCAGAAAGAGTCTTGCCGTCCTGCTCACACCTGGTCAAGGTCTCCTTCACCTGAGGGCCAAACAAAGCTGACCCATCAAAGGGAGAATTTGTGAAGGATGCCTTAAAGGGATCCATAAAATCACATAGCCGCATCCAGGCTTGGCGCCTAAGAGCCACACCTGTGCCTCTGGCTCTACTGCTCCATCCGCAGCATAAGATATTAGCCGCATGGAGGAGTTAGCAATGGAATTGAGGGTTCCTAGCTGCGAAGCAATCTTTTCTTGAGCCCCTGCAGCTGTAGGATCCTGAACTACTTCTCCCAGCTCCTTCAGGATATCTCTCTGGAGTCTGGTGAAGTGACAAAGATAATTCAGCGAACGCATAGCAAAGGTCGCTGAGGAAAACATCCGCTTGCCGTACCTATCCATGGTCCTAGAGTCCTTATTAGGAGGATGGACGGGCACGGAAGGATCTGCAAGTTCCTTTTTGGTGGCCGCAGCCACCACCATGGCATCAGCGGGGACACCCTTGGTAAGGAATTGTTTGTCACTAGGGGCAGTGATAAATTTAGAAGGCCTCCTAGGGACTGGCTCTACAGAGTCAGGAGCTGTCCAAGCCTTTCGTGCAATCACCTGCATAAGAGGGTCGAAAGGCGGAGACACCCAGGAGGTGGAGGGCCGAGATCCAAACGCCTCTAGGTATACTGACTCATCCTCAGAGGGATTGTTGGTGGGCCAGTTTCCCCTCTGTTTCAGAAGTTCTAGGATGTCTGAAAAGGAGACATCCTCAGAGGGGGATCTAGGGGATCCCTCTGACTCATCAAAGTCAGTATCCGACGTGACAGACTCGGGGGAGTCTACATGCTTCCTCTTACAAGTCCTCTTCCTAGGAGGATCTCCCGAAACATCAGGAGAATCCTCGGAAGAGGGGGAAATTCCCAATGGGGAAACCTGAGGCGGAGGATCTCTGGGTCCTGTAGCAAGAGAAGTGGCAGAGATGTCAACAGGTACAATAGAGGGAGGAGCTACGGGAAGAGACTGCTGACTGATACCAGTGGCCAGTACACTCTTCATCACCTCGAATGCTCCCCTCCCAGGCAGGTCCGAGAGAACCCGCTCTGAAGAGCTAGGAACTCCAGGGACCACCGAAAGGGAAGCATCCGAGACAGATGTCGGAGCCGAGCTCACCAAGGCCGAGGCTCCAAGGGGAAGAGCGGGCTCGGACAAGGGTCCGATGCCACTCACCCCCTCGGAGGAGACCATGGAAGCCCGACCACCGAATCCCTCTAAGGAAGAGGAGATAAGAGTAGAAGCTGAAGGAACAGAAGGGGGTATCCGTCCTCCAGCCGTAGCAGTAACTATGCCCGAAGACTCCAACTCCAAGCTCTGGGGTAGAGTTGAAGGAGGAACTGTAACAGGGTGTGGACCCACAGTCGTCTGCTGAGACGGACTGTGAAGCATTTGGGCCAGTACCTGTGACTTGAGCAATCTGCTGACCACTCTCTCTAGGTCATGGTCAGACAACCTGGATGACCTTGAAGATCGGCTCCGATGGCTCCGTTCCGACAGAAGAGGTGAAGCCGGAGCCGAAAGTATCGGCTCCAAGGAAGGAGACCTCGACCTCTTCCTGGAATGAGCCATCAGAGCCGACACTACGGATCCTGTCGGAGCCGATTTCTCGGAGCCGACAGAACGCCTCGATGTATCGGCTCCAGCCGGAGCCGATACAGCCACCAAAGTAACGGTGTCGGAGCCGATCGGAGCCGACACCGATGCCTGTGCCACATGGGTGTCGGAGCCGATCGGAGCCGACATCGGCGAACAATACAGTTTCGGCACCGATGGCCATCGGTGCCGGCTTAGTCAAGCCAGAATCGGCTCCAGCCGAGCGATCTCGACTCTGCGAGTCGGAGCCGAGGCCGCAGGCTTAGAAACAGAAGCCTGGGCCTTGGAAACTCTTGCTGGTTTGTGGAGCCGACTTAGCCGGAGAGCCCTCCGGCAGAAGGCCCCTAAGAACCAGTTTGTTATGTCTCTCCTGCAGGACTCTCTGGCTGAAGGAGTGACAAATAGCACAAGAGTCCTGCAGGTGAAGAGGGCCCAGACAATACAGGCAAGAAGTGTGACCGTCTGTCAGAGACATTTTCTGACAGCACGAGTCACACTTCTTAAAACCTGAAACCCTCTCCTTTGACATGGTGCCGACACACAAAACACCCACACACCAGTCAAAATAAAATTAAATTACACAAAATACCAAAAAGGTATTCTATAAAAAACACCACACACACCCTAACAGGGGGGGGATGGGATAGGGATAACTAAGAACAAATTCAAAAAGACAGGGAATTTCTGTCAGGAAGGGATAGAAATTAAATTTAAACTATATAAAAATTAGTTTTTGACTAAAAAGGGGCTTGAAAATCACAAAGTGAAACAACTTACCAGGAGCTGGTAAAAAGAAGACCTCCCAAGCGAAGCGGCAAACGAGATCTGGGTACTTACTGCCTTGCATCATGGGATATGGGGCTGCCTCGAGCTGGTAAAAGGAGTTCTCGAGCTAAAGCAAGTGCCGAGTCGGAGCCGAGGATCGGCTCCGAACCCATCAAGCAAGAATGAAGGCGAGATTGACAACTTAACATCTAACTTTATAGTAAAAAAGAACACTATAAATATTGGAAGAAACAATATTCCAACTTAGCCTTGGCCAAGAAATAGAACACTTCTGAACTCCTAGAGCAGCAAACAAGATCTGGGGATTGTTAGTAGTGCATTATGGGATACTACCTTGCCACAAGCCAACTTATAGACTTCGAGCTTTGTAATTGGCTGAGTCAGAGCCGAGGATCAGCATCAAATGTTCTTGGACGTGATTGAAATAAATGAAACATTAAGGAAGTGTATCAATGCAAATAACAGGCTGGAAAAATAGAAGACGCTTTAACTGACTACTCAAATGAACTGATAAAACTGCAAAAAATCATAGGATAAAATGAAAATAAGGCTGGCTGAGTATGAGACTTCTCCAGAAGAGCTGCTGTAAAAAATGGTAGAGTTAGAATGCAGAGCACACAAAGATAAAGTGAGATTTTCTGCTGTATCAGAAAAACTGTAAAGAACAGACTGCATTAATTTTACGAAAGCACAAATAAGCAACTGGATAAGTATACCAGGATTTGTTAATTGAAAGGCGCAGATCGAGTGGGTGCTTCAAACCCTGGCCATAAGAAAGCATGAAAGACCAGTATTAGTAAAGATGCACTCATACGAGCAGAAAGAGTTGATCTTAAAGCTATGGCAAATTGGAAAAGCATTAAAAATTGGAAACTGCGGAGTATTTGTAGGACATGATTATTCACTATACTCAGGACAGAAGGGAACCAAAATTATCCTAGCAATTTGGGAATTTCGAGATGCAAGTGAGAGATTTCAGCTGTGTCCAGCTGTCTTCAGGATATTATTTTCTGCAGGATATTATTTTCTGTAGAACAAGCTAAGGAGGAAAAACAAGTTTATCCAACAAAAAGTGAGTCAGCGAAGAGAAAAGGGACTCTGCTGCTCATTCTTCTGACAATAAAGATCATAGAGAGAATTAATATTAGTAAAGATCACAGACAGACTTTGCAGTAAAACCTTTTTCCCATGTTCCATGGAAAAATGCTTGAGAGAGAAAAAAAACACAGGAGTTGCCTTGAGTAATCAGGAGTACCTTGGATATGAAAAAGAGTCTGGTGCTGGGAAATGAAGATGAACAGGAGAAAGGCCAGCAACAATGAAATTAGTGAGTCAGTGGGATTCTACAAATCATCAATCATGTGACATACAACTTTGCATGAAAAAGTGGCTGAAAAGGACTGGACTTTTGTTGACTTTGTTAAACTTGTGAGTGGACTGTAAAGCATATACCCCACTTTATATCATTAATGTTTACAAGGTCACTAAAAGGGGAAAAAAGTAACTAAGTAAAACAGTTTTGTTCCTTATTAGTACTTGCATAAGCATGTCATGATATAAACTGCATGTTATATTTAGTAATCCAGGTTTGTGTAGTGTGTAGCCAGGGATATTTTAAAAGAGGTGGGAGTCTTTTCAGGGAATGTTTTACATGTAAAGTAAACAAATACTTTTTTAGTTGTAAGAAATATAGGCTTTGCAGTATAACAAGAGAAAAGCTATATAAAAAAAAAGTTCAATGTTAATATGTTGTGATCTCGGGCTGCTATGTTGGTGTGTAAAAATACACTGATCGTATTACATGTAAAATTAGGATATTTTCTCTAATTTTTACAAAGGTGAATGTCTGTATTAATGCAATTGGCTTAAGCTATAAAACAGTGTTTTTTTTGTCAGCAAGTAGGCTTGACTAATAAGACAGTTATGTAAGCCATGAAAAATGCTAAGTTACTTAAATCTGTAAAGACATTATTTTGTTTTTTTTTTCCATTAGCAAATGTTCAGTGTGAGTCAAGAAGTCTGCAGTTAAAGGCAGTTGTACATTCTGTTCTGAGCTAAATTTACAAAGATTCATTGCTGTACTTGTACAAGGAGACAGTCTGTCTGCAGGTACAAGCAGTTAATCTTGCAAAATTTAAAGGTACAATGGTAAGCATTTCAATTAGAAATAAAGTTTGAAATTATGGGAAATGGATATGAGATAGCACCCTTCCTAGTAGCTTTAATAATTTAATGCAATTAACAGAAAAGTGTACAATTCAGTTTTATAAGCTAACAACTTAACAGCTCTTACAAGCCTAGAAAATATAAACTGACTTTAGTCAATATATGGCCCATACAAGCAAAAGGATATCATGGATTTGTTCCTATGCCTTGAGTATCTTATAAATTGCCCCAGTCCATAAGGGACACAGGCACAACCCAAGGTGTGAATTTGGGATTTCCCATTCATTGATCCAAAATGAATCTGAAGAGGTCCAGAGAAGGGCTCTGCTCAATGTGAAAAGGAAGCCTGCTCCAAGGAAGAGAATAATCTCAGGCACATATCTCTCTCCAGCAAGTTCTGTTTGAGTTGCTGACTAAGTTTAGATCCCTAGATCAGGTGGTCTTCATGTTGATTTGTGGATGTGTTGCAGCTCCATCAGAGCTGGATTTGTGACTGCCTTGTACGTCAAGCATAGGTCAACCCTTAAAAGTCAGTAGGAGACTGAGTAAAGAGGTAAGGCTTTTAGTCTATCCACATAGGACATGTTGTTTACACCATTTATTTTCTTTTGTGAGGAACCTCTGATGTCACTTCAGCTGCTTTAAGTGCCAATTCAAGTATATTCCAAAATGGTGCATCACACTCGATTGGTCTAATGAGAGCCGAGTACAGCAAAATTGCAATTTCCTTGGATCTAGATGCCATGCTTTACTTATAAGTTCTGCCACATAGGATTTACGCACCAATGTAGACACAGGGTGATCAAAGTTTAGGTTGCTATCTGTCTGTGAACCTAGATGTCTCACATCTGAGTCTACTCTTAGGGGTGTGCTATTGGTGTTGCAATTTGCAGGGGTATTTGACTTCCCAAATGGTATGGTAATGCAATTTTTTACATTTAGTTTTTAGGCCATGGTTCTGGCACCAGTCATTTGTCTGATCTAGACCCTCCTGAAGGATATCTGCATTGTTGGGATATTCAATGATTGTCCCCAGGTTACAGTCATTGGCAAACTCTGTCATCAAAAGGCTTTCCACATTAGCCTTGACTTCAGAGAAGTATATTCCACACAGGAGTGGTCCCAGCACTGAGCCCTGTGGCACACCGCTGGTAACTAGCCTCCTGCTGGATCTGGATTCACCCACTTTCACCATATGTATCCTGTCCATGAGCCAGTTAGCTATCCATCTGATGAAGGGATTTATGCCCAGTTTTGCGAGTTTACTGATAATATCTGAGTGGGAATTGTATCAAATGCCTTGGCCATACTGAGGTAAGTGGTATGCATTGTTTTACCTTCATTCAAGGCCTTAGTGATTTTCTCAAAGAAATCCAGCAGATTCAGTAGGCTTGACCTGCCCTTGACAAAAATGAATTGGGTCAGGTCTACTGCTTGAAGGTTTCCTATGTCATTATTTATCAGGTCAGCATGATACATCTTGACTTTGCAATATTTGCCCACTCTTCCTTGCGAAAGCACTCCAAATCTGTCAGATTGCGAGGGCATCTCTTGGGTACACCCCTCTTCAGGTCACCCCACAAATTTTCTATTGGATTTAGGTCTGGGCTCTGGCTGGGCTATTCCAAAACTTTAATTTTCTTCTGGTGAAGCCATTCTTTTGATTTGGATGTATGCCTGGGGTCATTGTCATGTTGAAAGGTGAAATTCCTCTTCCATCTTCAGCTTTCTAGCAGATGCCTGAAGGTTTTGGGTCAAAAGTGACTGTTATTTGGAACTGTTCATGATTCCCTCCACCTTGACTAAAGCCCCAGTTCCAGCAGAAGAAAAGCAACTCCCAAAGCATGATACTGCCACCACCATGCTTCACCGTAGGGATGGTGTTCTTTTGGTGATACAAAGTGTTGTTTTTGCGCCAAATGTTCCTTTTCAAATTGCAGCCAAAAAGCTCAACATTGGTGTCATCAGACCATCACACATTTTCTCACATGGTTTTGGGAGACGATGTATTGTTTTGTAAATTTTAGCTGGGTCTGGATGTTTTTCTGTGTAAGAAAAAACTTCCATCTTGCAACCCTACCCCATAGTCCAGACATATGGAGAATACAGGAGATTGTCACATGTAGTACACAACCAGTACTTGCCAGAAATTCCTGCAGCTCCTTCAGTGTTGCTGTTGGTCTCTTGGCAGCCTCCCCGACTAGTTTTCTTCTTTTCTTTTCATGAAATTTGGAGGGACGTCCAGTTCTTTGCAACGTCACTGTTGTCCCATATTTTCTACACTTTTTGATGACAGTCTTCACTGTGTTCCTTGGTACTGTGGACATTTTTTTTGTACCCTTCTCCTGACTGATTCCTTTCAACAATGAGATCCTTTTGATGCTTTGTAAGCTCTCTGCGAACCATGACTTTTACTGTAGCAGGCAACTGAGTAAATGTCAGGAAAATCCTACTAGGACAACTGAACTTTATTTGGGGTTAATCAGAGTCTCTAATTGATGGCAGGTGTGTACCCAAGAAAACTGAATGCTGTAATTGAAGCAAAAGGTGCTTCAAAAAAGTATTTCTTTAAGGGTGTGCACACTTATGCAACCAGCTTATTGTACGTTTATGATTTTTGATATTTTTCCCCTAACAGATTTGTTTGTTTTTCAACTGAATTGTACAGGTTATAGGTCACATTAAAGGTGGGAAAAGTTTTGAAATGATTTATTGTGGTCTCATTTTTTTTATATCACAAAAACCTGGCATTTTAACAGGGGTGTGTACATGTTTTATATCCACTGTATAACAATCTAAAATAACCAAAGGTCTTGTAGAGATATTAGAGATATTTTGGAAATTTTATGAAAATTTCTATAAAGGCAGGGAAATGTAGAAATAAAGAAGCAATACAAACAAAATTATTTATGGAAATCTTAATTATACCAAGGTTAGAGATAAGCGAGGCTCAAAAACTAATAGGTAAGATAGTAGGAGTTGAGAAAAAATGGTGATATATAATAATTATTCAGGAAAGTCTCCAGGAACAGATGGTATGCCCATGGAAGTTTGGAAGTTAGAAGGGAAGTGGTAAAGATCTGGAAGATTTTGTTTAATGGTATTTTAAATGGAAGGGAAGCTCAAAATCTTGGAAGAAACCTGTATTACCCAAAGATGGTAAAGATCCATCAGACCCATTTTCAAATAGACTCATTTCAATATTAAACCACAATTGTACACTCCTTATATCTATAATACTTAAAAGAATAGCAAAGATGTTACCAAACTGACAGATATGAATCCATGTTGTTTTATGGATAATAAAGAGAGCAATGATAATACAGACTGAAACAGCATGTAAGAAAATGCTGCTGTTAGTGGGTCTTGATGCACATAAAGCTGGGATTTTATGAGAAAGACACTGGAAACATTTGCATTCCCTGATATAATAATAAGATTAATTAGGAGGATGAACTACCAAGATAGCTGCACACTGAGGACAGCTTCATTTCATCTCTCCCAGTGTAAAAGCAGAAATTTAGACTAGAGAGCCAGTGAACTTGTCTTTTTTGTGAAATTTCAGTAACTAGGCAAATAAAACACTGCACCAAGCTGACACACCGAGTATTTATTGTAAAAGTTGTTGCGTCTTTCGGCTTTTCCCAGTTAGGGGTCGCCACAGTGGAACTCTGGTCCGCTAATGATTGGCAGTAGATTTTTACATGCCGAGTTGCCAGCCCTGACGCACGACCTTCAAGAAGGTATGCCCATTCACGCATGTCTCCACACAGAAGACGCTTTAGCTGAGAATCGAACAGGACGTCTTACTGTGAGGCGACAACGCAACCGTAGCACCACCATTTATTGTAAATGTAAAAAAAATTAAAAAACACACAAAAAAAAATAAAAAAATAAAAAAATAAAAATAAAATAAAAACATAAAAAACTAAATAAAAAAACACAAAAAAACAAAAAATAAAAAAATAAAAAAAACATTTTTTTTTTGTTTTTTTATTTTTTACTTTTACTTTTACAATAAATACTCAGTGTGTCAGCTTGGTGCCGTTTTTTATTTGCCTAGCTCTTCTGGTAACTGCAACCTGCCTTGCTTTAAGCTGTTTGTGTTTTTCAGTTCAAATTTCAGTAACTGGTTAGTAAGTGTACTGCCTGGATGCCATCAAAAAAGAAATTCAGAAAACCTGAAAGAAAATCAATTAAAAAAGGTGAGGAGAAAACACTAACTGGGAAGAATTCTGCAGCTGTTCAACAAAAAGTAGTACAAGCTCCAGCTTTGGTGCAAGACATGACTTCCAGTAATCTAGAGGAAAAATAAGTCAAGTGCACTCAGAGCTGATCAAAATAAACAAAACATTGAAGGGAGGATTTGAATGAGCTACATAATGGTTGAATGACATAGATTATAAGTGATGTATAATATTTACAACTAAAATTATGCCAATATGGTTTGTTTTCATTTTTATAAATGTATGCTTGCCTATATCATCAGTGATAATTTAAAGAAATGTTTTTATTTAATAAAAATACCTTGTTTAAGTAGGTCTCAATGACTGTTCAAATTACCAGTTATAGATATCAAATGTCAACAAAAATACAATGCACAAGGAAATCCTGCAGAAAATATAAATGCCCATTTCAATTTGCAGCCAACTGCCAAGAAGGATAAACCTCTCTCTCTCCTAACACACAGCACATGCTTCTGCATCCACAGGTGATAGCTACTTATGGTTGCAGTGCAGAATCTGAAGAGGAAAACATGGGGAGGTGGGCTTCTAGTTACTGAAGTATAATTGTAAGGTAAACAAAACTCTCAGATTTGTAAAAGTGTAACCTCCTAGGTCCCTGTTTGTAAACTGTTCACCTCCCAAGCCCCCGTTTACGCTTACCAAGGATACCAGAACTTGTCAGAGATTTGGGATGGATAGATAGGCTTAAAAATGACCCAGTGGTGGGGGACTTCCAAGATCGCTGCACATTGAGAAACAGCTTAATTCTAGCTCTCCCAGTGTGAAAACAGAAACTTAGCAGAGAAAGCCAGTGGACCTACATTTTTGAGTAAACTTCAGTAACCGCAAAATAAGTGCACTGCCTGGATGCAGGAAAAAAGAAATACAGAGGACCTGAAGTAAAATCAGCTACAAAAGACAACGAAAAAACGCTGACTGGGAAAAGTACTGTAGCTGTTCAGCAAAAAGCTCTGCAAGCTCCAGACATGACTTTCAGTAACCTAGATGAAAGTATAAGGCAATGGCACACGTGTCTGGTAAAAATAAATAAAACACTGATGGTGTACATCAATCCAAACAATAAAAGGCTGGAAAAAAATGGAAGCCACTCTAAACAGATATTCAGATAAGATAAAACTGCAAAACTCAGAAGGTGAAAAGAAGAAAAGGCTGGCTGAATAGGAGACTGCACAAGAAGCAATGTTTCAAAAAAATAATAGAATTACAGGACAAAGCATATAGGGAAAACCCGAGATTTTCTGCTGTACTTGAGAAGCTGGAAGGAATACACTGTTAATTTTTTGAAAGCACTAATAAGCAACTGGACTGTTATTCCACAACAAGAACTGTAAACTGAAAGGGCACATTGTGTGCATGCTCCAAACCTGGCTATGAGAAAACAACCTAGACCTTTAATAGTAAAGATGCAATCTTACCAGCAGAAAGAGTTGACTGTAATAAAAATGTAGCAGAAGGACAAAGTACTAAAGTGGAAGACAGCAGAGTGTTTGTGGAGAATGACTACATACTTACTAGGCAGAAGAGGAGTAAACTTATTCCACTGTTCAGAAAATGTCAAGAAGCAGGTCTGAGATTCAAACTGCTGTACCCAGCTATCTTCAAAATATTTTTCCCTGGAGGAACAAAATCATTTTTGATGAAGTAAACGCTAAGGAAGAAATACAAAAGTTTGTCCAACAAAAGTGCACTGTGAAACAGAAGGAGATTCTGCTTCTTTTTCTCCTGATAATAAAGACCACAGAGAGACTGTGCCAGTGAAATCTTTTCCAGTGTTTCAATTGAAAATACTTGAGAGAAGGGAAAAAAAACACAAGAGTTGACTAGAAGAATCAAACGTACACTGGAAATGAAGCAGAGAAAGGGTATGGGAGATGGAACAGTAAAAGAAAATCTGAAAATACTGAACTTTTTTGGACTTTGTTAAACTTGTAGGGCAATATACAGCATATGCCTACATCATGTCATTTACGTTTGGAGAATATCAAAAGCTTTGAAACTGACAAATGTGGGATTACAAAGCAACAATTATATTAATGAAACATGACAACACAAGAACCTCTGGAAATAGTGGACTTTTTTGGACTTTGTTAAACTTGTAGGGGACTCTGACGTATATGCCCTACTTCATGTCATTAATCTTCGGAAAAATACTCAAGAGAGAGGAACACGAGGGAGAAAGTTAACTGTAAGTAAAACAAAATCTTATCTTAATAGTACTATTTAAATGGTACAAGATTTTCTTTGCATGTTATGAAAAAGGAGTTATGTAATTACCATAATGTTCCATCTGTGTTGTCCATGTTCATTCTTCTTCAACTGTTTTGTTCAGTTCTTAACCTTGGATCTGACTCGGCCATTAATAAAGCTCGTGGTAACCACAAAACACTCAAGCTTACCTATAAACTCTCTCCTTACCCATAATGTACTAACCCTTAATGTACCTCAGATCTTGTTTGCTGATTTACCTAAAGTAATACCTGCTAATCTGTACATACAGTGGATATAAAAAGTGTACACCCCCCCCTGTTAAAATGCCAGTTTTTTGTGATATAAATAATGAGACCTAAATAAATCATTTCAAAACTCTTCTCACCTTTAATGTGACCTATAACCTGTATAATTCAATTGAAAAACAAACAAATATGTTAAGGGAAAAATATTAAAAATAAAAAAAAAATACAATACGCTGGCTGCATACGTGTGCACACCCTTAAACTAATACTTTGTTGAAGCATCTTTTGATTTAATTACAGCATTCAGTCTTCTTGGGTACACATCTTCCATCAATTAAAGAGCCTCTGATTAACTCCAAATAAAGTCCAGCTGTCCTAGTAGGATTTTCCTGACATTACTCAGTTGCCTGCTACAGCAAAAGCCATGGTTCGCACAGAGCTCAAAGCATCAAAGGGATCCCATTGTTGAAAGTTATCAGTCAGGATAAGGGTACAAAAACATTTCCACAGTATTGGATATACCATGGAACACAGTGAAGACAGTCATCAAAAAGTGGAGAAAATAAGGGACAAAAGTGACGTTGCAAAGAATGGGACGTCCCTCCAAAATTCATGAAAAGACAAGACGAAAACTATTCAGGGAGGCTGCCAAGAGAACTACAGCAACACTGAAGGAGCTGCAGGAATGTCTGGCAAGTACTGGTTGTGTATTACATGTGACAACAATCTCCCATATTCTCCATATGTCTGGACTATGGAGTAGGGTTGCAAGACAAAAGCCCTTTCCTACAAAGAAAAACATCCAGGCCTGGCTAAAATTTGCAAAACAATACATCAAGTCTCCCAAAAGCATGTGGGAAAATGTGCTATGGTCTGATAAGACCAAGGTTGAACTTTTTGGCCACAATTCCAAAAGGTACGTTTGGCGCAAAAACAACACTTTGCATCACCAAAAGAATACCATCCCTAGGGTGAAGCATGGTGGAGGCAGTATCATGCTTTGGGGGTTGCTTTTCTTCAGCTGGAACTGGGGCTTTAGTCAAGGTGGAGGGAATTATGAACAGAAAGCTGAAGATGAGGAGGAATTTCACCTTTATATAAGTTTTCATGTATATTTAATGGATACACATTAATATAATAGTACATAGACTGCAATTATGTGGGGGGCTATGCCCCCCCCCACACCCCCCGATGTGGGGGGCTGTGCCCCCCCACCCCCCAACTTAATATTCTCACTCCAGGGTCGCGCTACAGTGGGGAATTGGGCATATACCTGCCAGTGCTGGTTTTCAGTCAAATGGGTTTTCGGTCATATGAGCTTTCGGTAATATGTAGTGGACCCGTATGTGTACATATATATATTTAGATCTACCTCTGATTCACTGAAATCTCATGTCACTAAATTTCAAAACACTCGCACCAAATCGCTGAAAGCTTAAATCACTGAAAACTCATTTCACTGAATCTAAGTACTGTTGGGGAAGTAAAACTAGGATGCCCTTTTCCCCACTGTAGTGCAATCCTAGATTTAGTATATATAGTTAGGGGGTGTGGGGGGGGCACAGCCTCCACATTGGTGGGTGTGGGGGGCGTAGCCCCTCGCTTACTTTTGGTTTTATATTGTTAGCTTTCAGTGAAATAAGAATCATAAATATAAAAGCTAAGTAGGTGGGGGGGGGGCTACACCCCCTCCCTCACCCCCCAACTAAATATACTAACTCCAGGATCACACTACAATGGGGAAAAGGGCATATACCTTTTATTTGGGATTATTATCTTGGGACCCCTTTTGTTTAACATCTGCACCAATGATCTTTACACCTCATGCAAAAAATCCTCCCTTATTCAGTATGCAACGACTCCACACTTATATCCATCTCAAATAACATTCCTGAACTACACTCCCTGACTGAACAGGCCCTACTATCCACTGAACAATGGCTCACTCACAACCTATTGATCCTACATTCCAAAAAGACCAAACTCCTACTTTTCCTTCCCCATTCTCTTTCTCATCAAAAAAACTCCATTTTTATTAAATCTAACAATACAAGTATCCAACCTGACACCCACACAAAACTCCTAGGGGTCATTATCAATGACAAACTAAAGTTCTACCTACACATACTCCAATGTATAACAAAAAAAAAAAACAGAAACTAGGTCTGCTATATCAGAACAAAAAATTCCTAACCACTGAATCTAGACTTACCCTGGGCCAGGCACTCCTCCTACCTTCCCTCTTATATGCCACCCCACTTCTTACCAATAGCCAGGCCTCCACTCTAAACAAACTCCAACAGACTTACCATAAAATAGCCAGATTCATTACTAACTCTCCATACAACTCACACCACTGCATTTCTTTAAACTCTCTTCAATGGCTTGAACTTCCCCAATTTCTGCTATCTTATCAATTTCATATGCTACACTCTATTCTTTATAAACCCTCCTCCTGTCCATCTCTATCTTCCTTAGTCTCCCATCTACATCCCATCCCAGACCCTCCCCGTACCTCTAACCAACAAATACTTGGTATCTACCACCCAAAAAGGTCAGTAGGCAAACTACTCTACAAACACTCCCTTGCCCATGCTTGGAACAAACTTCCCCTCGACTTACATTCAATCTCCCACAACTCGCATTTTAAAAATGAACTAAAAGCTTTTTTCTCAATTCCAGAACCTGCCCTTGCCATGACCCCAGCTAGACTTCCTTCCCTTTATGTACCCTCAAAAAGGACCATACTTAGTACCTCATTACACCTCTCTCTCCAATGTGTCTACTATGCATTTGCATAATTTTATACAAACAAAAAAAATTTATTGTTGACCTATTGAACTATATCGATGTAAAATTATGTTACTTAGCTTCTTTTTAATGCAACTTCAACTTTATGCATGTAACCCAACATATGTGAATGTTTTTGCTATAACTGCTATTATATCTATATTGTTTAAAATTGTACTTGTTTAAAAATGTACTACTGGAGCTTTTCTCCTCGGGTCTCCACTGAAAATGGGCCACAAGCCCAGTTGGAAAAACCTGATTAAAAATGTCAATAAATAAATAAATAAATATTTGCCCAACAGTACTTATATTAAGTGAAATGTGATTAAGTGAAATAAGTTTTCAGTGATTAGGGGGTGGAAGGGAAAAGGGAATTACAGAGCCTCCAGAAATAATCCTCTGCACCAAGTATCTCTTGTTATACCTAGCCAAGCTCACTGGTGCAGGGATAATCAACCATGCTTGCCTCTAGAGGGGGACAATCGGGCCTCTTTTCAGAAGCATTGATAGGGACTATCAGAGAACGAATCTCTGTACCCCTGGTTTTGTGGGTCCTCTGCTGCTTGGACGGTGTTGTCCATTAGAGTTCCTCCCCTGCTCCTAGGGGAACTTTCTCCACATGTGTCCTGGAAAGGACCCTGGGACTTCCTAAACCACATTTTCTGACCACTTCGTTGATTCCTAGAAAAGGATCTTTGAGGGGTCGAAAAACATACGTCTACTGCACAGAGGGTCTTTCCATCCTTCTCGCATCTGGATAATATATCCTTCACTTTTGGGCCAAACAGCCAACTGCCATTAAAGGGTGTATTGATGAACAAGTTCTTGAAAGGCTTCAAAAAAAATCACATAAGCGCATCCAGGCAGGTCTCCAAATGGATATGGCTGAACCTGCTGCCCTTGATGCACCCTCAGCTGCATGTAAGATAAGCCTCATGGATGACTTTGAAATGGATTGGAGAGTAGTCAGCTGAGAGGCCACAGATGACTGAGCTTCAGCAGTAATAGTCCCTGAAAGGGATTTTGAAAGCTCCTTGAGCAAGTCCCTTTGTAACCTAGTAAAATGTGCCAAACAGTTCAAGAACAAAGGTCGCTGACACATGGGCACACTTCCCAAATCTGTCCATTGCCCTAGACTCCCTGTTAGGGGGGATGAACAGAGAAACTCTGTTCAGCAAGTTCCTTCTTGGTGGCCACTGCCACGACCAAGGCATCCACAGGCACCCGCTTACTCCAAAATTCCTTCCTGACAGGTGGAACCAGAATCCCATCTGGCCTCTTAGGGATTCGGGTCAATTGAGTCAGGCTCTTTCCATGCCCACCAAGAGACCAAATGAATGAGCTTATCAGAGGGCAGAGAAACTCAGAAGGTAGACGGACCATCTCCAAAGGCCTCCAGAAATAATGATTCTTCCAGTGAAGGGTTTATGAAGGTCCAACCACCTTTCTGCTTCAAGATCTCAAAGATGTCTCCAAATAAGATGTCTTCCGGAGGTGACCCCTTCTGCCTCATCGAAATCAATATCTTCAGTGATTGACTCTTGTGGAGAGTCCAAGTGTCTCTTCTTGCACTTTCTCTTCATAAGACTTCCTCGGTAGGATGCCCCTGAGAAGTGTTGGAAGAAATTGTGAAACCCTGCTGGGTGGTCTGGAGGTCTTGAGCTGGCTGTCTCTGTGGCATAGAATGATGTGGCTCCAATTGCTGAGACATCTGGGAACTAGACTGAAGATCTGAGGGGGTTGGATCCATCCGTCCTGTCAAAGCAGAAAATACTCTCTTCACTATCTCGAAGGCATACCACTCTTGAGAAAAGGAAGATCTTGGCCCCAAGAAGGCAGGCTTCTGGACTGCTGACTCCCTCTGCCCTGAAAGCAATCTCATTGAGGAGGAAGTCGGGGCTCAGCTATCCAGTGCCAAAGCACCAAGGCACAGAGATGGCTTCAAAACTCTCGGAATTGACTCCAACTTCTCAGATTTGACAAGAAGGCTTCAGATTTGGGAGTCATTCCGATCAAAAGATGTTGGAGCTGGTGCACTCAAGAGTAAGCTTCTGATCCAAAGATAAAGTTAACTTTGGATCCAAGCCAGATGGACTCAGAAGGCTTTGATCCAGAGAGACTGAAGAAACTGGGGGGATCAGAGAAGGATCAAGTACCCATGGTATGGTAGTTGGATGGACTTCCTGACCTGAGGGGGAAGGAACCAGTAAAACAGTCATTTGAAACTGCACAGAGAGAAACTTCCTCATCATTCTATGCATATCTTCCTCAGTCAAATTTCTGGACAAACGAGACAAGGAAAGGGAAGTTGATTTGGATCAGTGCCTTTTCAAAAAAGGGTAGGGAACCCTGGAAGGCAATGGATCATATGTAGGGGAATACCTGGTCCAAGGAAAGATTATCAGATCTGAAGCAGTTGGATCCATACATTTCTTTGTCAGATCCGTGGAGGTAGGAGCCACAAATTTCTTCTTTTTTGGATCCGAGGGAAAGTGGCTCTCAGATGTTTTTGGATCCAATCTTGATCTCTTCCACAATGGCTCAGAAGATGAAGTCGAGGAAGTAAAAGGTTTAGGAGACTTAGAAGAGGAACCCTTAGTCTGAATTTTGGGTGACTGAGCCCCAAAACTAGCTTCACCAAAACAAGATGGCAGACTGAAATTCTTACAAATTGAACAATTCTCCTGTAAATTCTGAGGGGCCAAACAGTAAAAGCAAACAGTATTAGCATCTGAATGGGGCAATTTTTAAAACCAGAAGGTTCTTTCTCAGACCAGATGGCGACTAAAGGGAAAACAGTAAAGAAGAAGACCCCCCACCTTTTTTTCAATAGAAAAGTATAAGGAAGAAAAAGAAAGAATACCAACACGGGTAATAAAAACTACACTAGCATGCATAACAGACAGGAAAAAAGGAAATGTATAACCAACAATGGTAAACGGGAATTGCAACAATGTAAAGAAAGTAAGAGAGTAATATATATATATAAATATGTATGAATTATGAGAGAGACATTTACGAGAAAAATATGCACTTATCTTGAAGGAAACTCGAGAGCTAAGGTTGACCATGTCTTTTCATGAAAAGCAGCAAACCAGATCTAAGGTATGTTAGGGGTTGATGCATTATGGGTAATTGAGAAGCTCGATAGCTTTTTGGTTACTAAGAGCTTTAGTAACTCCAGAGTCAGATCTGAGGTTCGGATCTGAACCCAACAGTTGAGGACAGAATGAAACATGACAACAGCAGATCTAAAGTTTTTTTCAGTTATTTTTAATTGTAATGGGCATAAGTTTTTTTCAGTTATCTTTAAGTGTAATGGGCATACTAATGTAAATAGTTGTTCCTGCTTTTTTTATTTTTTTTTTACTTTCTCCCCTCTTCTCTTTCCCCTTGTTCAGGTTTAAGAAATGTAGGCACAGCAATGTAAAAAAAAGATCTGGTTAAAAGAGCATGACAAAAGAAAAATTACTATGCTTTTTCTCATTCTTGGATAGGGGAATGAATGGGTTAAGGCCACTAGCTTAATCTGGTAACACGTTTTAAGAGAAACCAAGTAAATGAAAAAGAATATTGAAAAGTATAAGGCTAGAAAATGTTTTGTGTCTGATTCTCATGTCTCTAGTAGACAATCAAAGAGAAATGGCTTGGAGAAAATGTTTTCTGAAAGCATTCAAGTGTTTCCCCCAGCAGAGAGCTATATAGATAAGACAAAACCAGACAGCACTTAATAGAACCACAGGCTGTACCATGCGCCTTAGCATGGATAACCTTTCTTTTTGGTTAGCTTGAGTCTGTGTGTGTGTGTGTGTGTGTGTGTGTATGTGTGGCTGCCAGTTTGGAACATTTGTTCCTATCAGGAGGGCAAAACTTCAGCATTTGAAGATGTACATAGTTTTGTGTGTTGTTATTAAGTTAATAGATTTTTAGGAGGTATTAGTATGTGTGTGCATTTTGGTTTAGGGTTTTCAATAAAACAAAAAGTTCTGTAAGATATGACACAGGCTTAAATGGAAATAAGGAACAGCTATATAAAAGATTAACCTGACAAACAGTACATGCATGTAACACAAAAGGTGGAACTAGACATTTAACAAAAAAGCTGTTATACATAAAGGTGGGAATAATAATTTCTCAAGAATATGATGCTCTCTAAAATGTCTTTAAACATTAATGGTCTCACATATAAATACAAAAAAGAAAGAGTAGTGAACTATATTAAAAATGTAAAATGCAAATAGCTATCCTATAGGAGAGACACTTGGAAAAACTGCACATGTGAATTTGATAAAAAAGGCTTTTGAGATAGTTATACTTGGGACAAAAGAAGAGAGGACTACTTATATTAATTCTAACAAGAGCTTCAATAGCAATAGAAGAGGATAAAAAATATAATAATCGTAGATTTGTAGTACTAAGGGGCTACTGGCAAGGGAGGAGGATTACACTGGTATGCATTTATGTTCCAACAAAACTGATATAATGGAGCTTAAGAAAATTCTGGGAGAAATAATCAGCTTTCAGTAAGGAATATTTCTTATAGATGGGGACTGGAATTTGATTTGCAACAGTAAACATGTGTCTAGGGGCCCAAAATGGACAATATAACAAAGGAAGGCAGACTTTTAAAGAAATTTATGAAAACATTTGGTATGGAAGATGGGAATTCAGTACTAGGAGTTCAGAGTGAATTTACATTTTATTCCCCAAGATAAAGAAACTTGGCTAGGTTAGACAGAATTTACATTTCACAGGTGCTGTGCATTTAATAGAATGTCTTAATATGCACCCAATAACTATTTCCGATCATGCACACATAATTAAAATAAAAACACAGGGTAATGAAATAAAAATGAGACTCTGGTGCTTTCCGATCTATTTGCTGAAAAGAGAGGAATTTAAGGAATAAGCATTGGAGATTATTCAGGAACTATTAGATAAGATAGAAATTTCTTCTGAAAATATAACTAGAGAGTGGTATAAAATTAAAGTGGAGTTTAAACATAGGGTGGAAATAAAAAACAGGAAGATATGGTTAAGAAGTAACAAGAATTATTGAATTATTTAGAGGGACTGACAAATGATATTGCAAAATAGGGGGAATCTCACAGAACAAGAAGAGGAGCAACTGCAGAATGCTAAACAGAAAATAAGGGATTACCTCAATAATATGCAGGATTGCTGTTAAGCAACTGTTTTTTGATAATAACTCTAAAGAATAAAAATTTTTAGCGAAACAACTCAGGCAACAGAAAGTAGAAAGGGTTGTCACCAAGCTTAGGCAGCCTATAACAAGGAAGATAACAAGGGATCCTGTAGAAGTGTTAGAAATATTTCTGAAATTCTATGAAAGTCTATATAAAGCAGACAAATCTGGAAATCAAGAAAATACACAAATGGAAATGTTCAAGGCTAGAGGTAGAGGTGGCTCAATTACTAACAGGATAGGAGGAGATGAGATAAAAATGGTGAAGTATAACCAAGCTACAAGAAAGTCCACAGGAATAGATGGTATTCCTGTGGAAGTCTGGAAGCTAGGAGGGAAAAAAATGATAAAGATCTGGAGGGTTTTATTTAACAGTATTTTAAGAGGAGCAGAAGTACCAACATCCTGGAGGAAAGCTGTGTAGCTGTAATACCTAAAATGGGTAAAGATCCACTAAGATCCAGCTTCATACAGGCCTATTTCAATACTAAACAATGATTATAAAGTGTTTATGTCTATAATGGCTAAAGGAATGGCAAATGGAATGCCAACACTGATAGATATGGATCAATGTTGTTTTGTGAAAGGGTGGCAAACATTTAATTTGCCAACATTAACAGAACACTGATGATCTACAGAGAAGCAGAATGTAAGAAAATACCTCAGTTGTTGGTGGGATATCATGAAAAGAAAGCATTTGGCAGAGTAAGCTGGGACTTTATGAGCAAAGCAATGGAAACATTTGCATTCCTTGATAAAATTATAAGGCTGATTAGGAGGCTATATAAGGGATCAGAGGTGAGAATTCGTGTGGATGGGATCCTCTCTGATAATCTCTGTTTGAACCAAGGAACCCGCAGGGGTGTCCTCTCTCCCCTTTATTTGCATTATATTTAGAACCATTGTCAAAGAATACAAGTGACTGAGAAATTCAAGACTTTAACTGGTGTGGTAGTCACTGGCTCTAGGTGCAGATGACATTATTTTATACTAGACAAAACCAGTAAGGGCAAAAGTGTTGTGGAACATATTGAGACAGTTTCAAATCTTTTCAGGATACAAAATTAATGAAGCTAAAACAAAGGCACTAGCGATAAATTCTGTACCCACATATGAATTGGTTCAGCAATATCCATACTTATGGGGACATGATAAAATGAAGTATTTAGGAGTATGGATTAAAAATGATTCCGTTGTGTGGCAGCTAAGGGTATGTGGGGAAGAGACTAAACAAAAGATAATACAAAAACAGAGAAAATGGAAGATCTGTTATATGCTTATTGATAGTAAGATACAAGCAATTAAAATGTTTTTCATCCCTTTAGTCTTATACACAGGTCAGGCATATTTTTATCAACCAGGGAAGTTGTGTATAGCAATTAATAAAGAGCTGAAGGATTTTATCTGGGAGGGAAGATGGCAAGAGTCAAGTGGGATAATCTTATTCTTCCAACAAAACAGGGCAGATTGGGATTACCCAATTTGAAAGGGTACTTCAGAATAATACAGTTAAGGCTCCTATACATAGAACAAACTGAAAATTATACTTCATGGAAAGAGATGATAATGAAATGGGGGGGGTGCTCAAGAAAGAAGACGAGACTGGGATTTTGGATGCAGATCTTTAAGGAGAATAACAATAATCACACAGAATATTATATTAATAAAGTAGCAGAAATTATTCTAAGAACTAAGCCAACACTGGAATGGAGAAAGGAGATTCTGGCGATAGGGACGACTGCAATTATGATTACAGATAATAGGCAAGAGGGGGATGGAATTTATTGGAGAAAACTGGTAAAGGAACCACGGTATGGAGAGTAAATAACTAATGAGGGAATGATAATAGACTGGGAAGATTCCAAGAATTTATTTGGACTGCAGTTTAGAGACTGCCCTCCCTATCAAGGACTGATATCACAGAGTATTGGCAAAGAGAAAGAAATATGGGGATCGTAAATTAAAGATCAGCATTGGCAGAGTTTTTAGTAAAATCTAGAACAGGGGATGCCATTAAGAAATGAATAATTAGTACAGCATATAAAATATTGCATGATAACTATAATAATCAATCAGAGGATGTCAGAAAACATTGTGAAGAAAGATTCAATAAGCAATACACAAAAACAATGGGGGGATATATATGCACGTCTCCCAAATATGCAACAAAGTCTAAAAGATTTAGGATCTTTGCTTGGAAGTGTTTACATAGGTATTTTTAAACCCCAAGTAGAATTCAAAGAATTTTTCCTCAGGTAGACAGCAAATGCTGGAGGTGTGATATGGAAGAAAGAGGTAACTGGGAGCATATTTTCTGGGAGTGTAATAAGTTGGCAGACTTTAAAGATTCCCTGCAGACTGGTCTGTTGGAGATACTGGGTGAGCAAATTTGTGTAAATAACCAAATTTTTTTTTAGCTATGATACAGAATCGGAATTGCCTAGATTGGGTTGGTATGGTTTATTTTCATGTATATGAATGTATAATTGCCTATGTCATACGTTATTAATTTAATAAAGATGTTTTTTGTTAAAAACAGAACCAAGTGGTTGTTAGCTTAGTACACACCTATGAACCTATGACACCAAGCAAAATGAACATAGGAAAATTACCTATCTACCAGAGTCTGCACATAAGATACTGCCTTTAAGAGGAAGACACCCCTAAATCAGTAATGAAGCCAGCATCAATATCCCCACATAGGAACTTGACTTTAGAGGATTGCATATACCTAATATTACTACAAAAGGAATTGTAAGGGTGTTGGGTAGCAATGAAATGAAGAGTGAATGTTTTTTTTTTTTTTTTTGCTTTCATACTATAAGAACAATGTGTCAATTTTTTTGCTTTCATACTAGTAGTACACTGTACCAACAGTTCCAGAAGACTCTAACAATGGAGTTAAGAGCATTTAAGTGGTGAAAGCTAAGGCAAAGGAACACTTTTTATTTTACAATATAATTTATTCACATCTATGACTTTCTAAATTTTAGAAAAGAGATACTGGATGATTTGGCACATACCAATGTAAAAACATGGGAACATGATGCTGAATGCTAGTCACTTCCAGGGTCAATACTTAAAGTCAGAGGAGGAAATCAGGTGGCTAATACACAGTGCTAGGACAGCAAGCTTTCATTTGTACTGCATTAAAATGAAAACAGTAGCAATTTACTTACCATAATGCTGGATCCTTTCATTTGTAAATGTCCAGTATGACTTGTGGAACCCCAAGCCAATTGTCAGCACTGAGCCAGCAAAAGTAGTATTCCAGCCTTGAGCACCTTTAAATTTTTCCATGCCATAATGCATCATCTTGAAAAGCATCTGCATATCTCATTTGCCATTGCAGCATTAAGATGTGCTTGCA
The DNA here is from genome assembly GCF_019279795.1 of Protopterus annectens. Classification (NCBI taxonomy): domain Eukaryota; kingdom Metazoa; phylum Chordata; order Ceratodontiformes; family Protopteridae; genus Protopterus; species Protopterus annectens. The sequence continues at coordinate 736,124,745 of NC_056735.1, read as the reverse complement.
ATCACATCTGAATGCTGAAGCATTCCGCATTCAGATGTGGCTGCAATCAGCTCCAAGGCCAAGTGCTCCACCTCTTAAATAACATTTGAAGTAGCTAACATATCTTCATTATTCAATACTCTTTTGTCATATTTCATTCATCATCATCATCAATCCCCTTTTCCCATTTTTTCCCTTTTTTTTCTACAGGGGATTGGGGTGTTGTGTCAGCTGTTGCCATCTCTCTCTATTCAATGCCAGTTTCCAACTTTTTTGATAGTGATGCTTAACTGCTGCAGGTCATTTCTCACACAATCCATCTTTTTGTCAGACACTTTTGCCTTCTTCCTGCCTGCCCCAAATCTTTACTAGATTGTTTTCTGCTTTTCTGCATATGTGTCCAAACCATCATAATCTGTTCTTTGACCTTCTCTGCAAATGGATCCACTTTGGTTTCTGCTCTGATGTCCTTAATTCTTCATCTGTCCCACAGTGTACAACCTACCACTTGTCTTAGTCACTTCATCTCCATCAACTTTAGCTTCCTCAACTGCTCTGCCTTTACTGCACAGGTTTCTGTCCCACACAGTAGTACTGTTCTCAGCACTGTTTTGTACATCTTACTTTTCAGCTTATTTAGCATTCTTCTGACATACACTACCCCTGCCACTCTGCACCAGTTGGCTGCAGTCCTTCTGATTCTAGCTTTGAAGTCATCATTCAGACTCCCCTTTTCCTCCACCACCACCCCTCTCAGATACTCAAAACAGTTAATATGTTCCATTATTTCACTTCTGTCTCAATTTTCAGCTTCTACTGATTTCCCCCATTTGCTGCTACTACAACATTGCTTCATCCCATGTGAACTCCAGTTTTGCATTCCATTCTCCTGTCCTTTGAAGTTCTTGCTCAGAGTCTGTCTCTAATGCCATATCTTCTGCGTACAGTAAATTTGATGACCTGACCCTCCAAGCTGTTTGCTGATACAGTCCATCACCAGTATGAATAGCAATGAGCTCAGAGCTGAATCCTGATGCACAACCACTCCCACTGGGAACACCTCTGTGAGACTGAACACTGCTCTTACTTGTGTCATTGGGTCCTTGTACATAGCCTGTGTTTCTGGGAGCTTTCTTGAACCTTGTCATATGCTTTCTCCAATTATAGGAATGCCCAGTTGGACTCTTTCCTCACCTCTAGCTACTTCTCAACTATCTGTTTCAATGAAAACTTCTGGTCAGTTGTTCTGCATCCTGATCTGAACCTGAACTGCTTATCTCCCATGTTATTTTCTACTCTTCTGCGCAGTCATTTATCAATCACCCTCTCCAGAACTTTCATTCAGTATGACAAGAAACCTCTCTACTGCCCATAGTTGTCTCCCCTTGGTGCTTGTACACTGGCATGAGTATGCTTATTCTTCAGTCATCTGGGATATGCCTTTCTCCCTATACTGCTATGAGTACCATCAGGAGCCATTTCTCCCCTTTCTCAAGAAACATCTTGATCATATCTGCTCTGACCTCATCTCAGCCTGCTGCTTTTTTTGTTTTACTTCATTTTCCTTAGTGCTGTTCTTACTTCTTCTAGGGTAAGCACCTCCTCTTCTTTCATCATAGGCTGTGTCTCGGGCAGTAAAGCGTCTGTGCTGTTTTCTTCATTCAGAAGCAGCTGAAAGTAATCCTTACACCTGCCTTTGATTTCCTTTGGGCTGGTGAGCAGGTTATTGGCACTCCTTACGAAGGGTGTTTGACTACTTTCGTTATCTTTCTGTCTTTGCCTTGCAAAAAAGAAGTTATCTACTCACCATAATGTTCCATGTATGAAGTCCATCTCGCCAAACATTATTACATGTGGGTTCGGAGCCGATCCTCGTCTCTGACTCGGACGCTTAGAAAGCCTGAAAACTTCTGAATGGCTCGTGGCTAATAGGTATCCCATGAAGCATGCACACATTCCCCAGATCTTGTTTGCTACTAGTCTACCAGAATCAGACATGAAAAAGGAACAAAGGTCCGGAAGAATAAACTGTAATAAAAGGAGCCCTTGTGGCAAAACCCACTGTAGAAAGGGAAAAACTGTGTCCAGATCCTCCAGGAAGGGGGCTGATGGATGGGTTCATAATAATGTTCGGCGAGATGGACTATACACATGGAACGTTATAGTGAGTACATAACTTCTTTATGTTATGTAGTCCTATCTCACCTCCATTATTACATGTGGGACAGCATCCCTAGCATCTTGAATGGGTGGCTCACTGGAAGATACTCCTGAGTACCGTGGAACCAAACTAAGCTCTACCCCTGGAAGTTAAATCCAATTTATAATGGGAAATGAAGGTATGAGGGGTAGCCCATGTTGCTGCTGCACAAATACTATCAATAGGTGTCCTGGCTAGGAAAGCAGCAGAAGTAGAGAAAGACCTGGTGGAATGTGCTTTAACTTTAAAGGGTAACTCCTTTCCTTGAGAACTGTAAATAAAGGAAATACAACTAGAGATCCAGTTCGAAAGTGTAACCTTGGAAACTGGCAAGCCCATTCTCGCCTCAGCAAAAATAAACAGCTGTTCTGATTTTCTAAATTCTTTGGCCCGGTGGATATAGAAACCTAGTTGCCTGTGTACATCCAACTTGTGGAATGTATACTCTGCTTTGTTGGAGTGATTAGGGAAGAACACTGGCAATTCAATTGTTTGGTTTAAGTGAAATTGAGAACAGACTTTAGGAATAAAAGAAGGGTTGGTCCGGAGACAGACCCTATCTTTGTGAAAAATTAAGTATGGAGGTTTAACAGACAGAGCTTGTAATTCAGAAACTCACCTGGCTGAGGTTATTGCTACCAGAAAGAGTCTTCCAAGACAAACTTCAATTGACAACTATGGGCTGGTTCAAAGGGTGGCAGAGTAAGTCTAGACAGAACTAGATTCAGGTCCCAAGGTGGAATGGGGTCTTGCACAGGAGGTCTTAAAATCATGGAACCCTTAAGAAAGGATTTGCACAGTTTGTGAGACATAAGACTGGAATCATTAATCCCCACATGAAAATTAGATATTGCTGCTAGTTGAACTCGGAGTGTAGCAGCCGCTGAACCTTGGTGAAAGAGTTCAGAAAGAAACTCTAGAACAATAGTAATGGGAGCTGTAAATGGATCAACTTCTGTACTGTGTGCCCATATGGAAAATCTCTTCCATTTACTATGATACAATTTTCTGGTCGAAGGCTTGTGAGAAGAGGTTATTACCAATAATATGAGTTACAGCTGGAGACAATTCATGAAGCCTGACTAGATATGGAACTGGAACAGCCATGCTGTCAGTTTGAGAGTGTGGAGACTGGGGTGAAGAGAATCTGACGTGTGTCAGGAGGTCTGGCACTGGGTCCAGCATGGGCAGTCCAACAGGTGAGGCCTGAGAAAAGGGAACCAAATCTGATGAGGCCAGTAAGGGGTGATGAGGATCATCTTGCTTCCCAACAGCATTGCTTTCTGTATGACCTTGGGGATAAGTGGATAAGGAGGAAAAGTATAAAGGAGTTCCGGGGGGCAATCGTGGACTAGTGCATCTCTTGGAGACTCCCCCAGAGGGGGGATGAGGGAGAAAAAGGTGCTGCATTTGGTGTTGATGAGACCGGCAAAGAGGTCGCAGCAGGGTTGTCCTCACTTGTGAAAGATCATACTGGCTATTTTATGGTTCAAGGACCATTCATGACGTAACAAAATTGCCCTGTTTAGCTTGTCCGCTATTACGCTGGAAGTCCCCTGGATGTGCGTTGCAATGAGAAAGCGTTGGGAAGAAATCGCCCAATCCCAAACTCGCATGGCCTCTCGACATAAGGGGTATGATCTGGTCTCCCCTTGTTTGTTTAGATACCAGACAACCGACAGAGAAAGTCATGAAGTGCTTGCAACGCTAGAAGCGCCGCCCTCATCTCTAGGACACTGATATGCAGATGGGCCTCCTGCTCTTGCCATGTGCCTTGGACAGTCCTGCCAAGATAATGCCCCACCACCCTATCTGAGAGGCATCCGAGGTCACAGTGGCAACGGGTTGGTGCGGTACAAAGGGAGAACCTGTGGTAAGATGACCTGGTTGAATCCACCAGCGTAGGTCCTTTTTGCAAGAATATGTAATCAGGATCTGATAATGTAGAGGCAACTGTTAAAACGGCCACTGGGATGACAGGAGCCATTGGAGTATTCTCGTATGTAGCCTTGCTAAAGGTACCAAGGTTATGGTTGATGCCATAGTCCCGAGAAGCTGCAGGCAGTCTGGCTGTCATCTCAACCGTGTCTATGTTTGCTCCTATAAAAGTTACAGACTGAGTGGGCAAAAAAGAAGATTTTTCCCAGTTTATTGAGATTCCCAACTGGGAACAGAGCTTGATTGTGGGATCTCTCGATTGAATTAGGCCAAGCCTGGTGGTGGTGGTCAGGAGCCAATCATCCAGGTATGGAAAGACTTGGATTCCCTGGTGCCGCAAATGAGCTGTGTCTACTGCCATGCACTTGGTGAACACCCAAGGGGCTGTGGTGAGACCAAAGGGCAGCGCCCAAAACTGGTAATGATTGGCTCCTAGCCAGAAGCGTAGGTAGCTCCTTGATGCTTTGTCCATCATGTGGTAGTAGGCATCCTGGAGATCTATTGAGCACATCCAGCTGTCTCTCCCCAACAAAGGGAGTATGGATTGTAGAGTGACCATTCGGAACCTGGAATTCTTTACACGCTCGTTTCACCTGCTGAGGTCTAGGATGAGTCTCCAGTCTCCTGTTCTTTTTGGAACTAAAAAGAACCTGGAGTATGTTCCAAATCCTGTCTGGTCTGTTCGAACCTTTTGGATGGCTCTTTTTAGTAGCAGCTTTTCTATCTTTATAGCTGCTTGATCCCTGTGATTGGGTGGCACATCTGGGATCCTTTTGGGAGGGCGTGGTGGATGGGAAAAGGGTATAGAGTAACCTCTGGTAATGATGTCTTGTACCCACTTGTCTCGAGTGAGATTTAGCCAGGCTTCTGGGTACAAGGACAGGCGACCCCCGACCGGCTCGAGACGCACAGTCGGGTTCCACATCAGGAACGCTGATAGGGACTGTCACAAAAGGAATCGTGACCTCCCTGATTTTGTGGGCCCCCTCTGCCTCTAGGACGTCTACCATTATTTCCTCCTCCCCTGCCTCTGAAGGAGGAATCATCTTGTGTGTCCTGGAAAGGTCTCTGTGATTTCTTGAACCACATTTTGCCGCTCTTCTGACCTTTAGGGTAAGGTCTAGAAGGAATGGTAAAACGGACTCCCAAGGTAGAGGGAGTCTTTCCATCCTGCTCACACCTGGTGAGGGTATCTTTCACCTTGGGTCCAAAAAAGAGAGGATCCATCCATGGGAGCATTGGTGAATGTAGACTTGAAAGGCTCAGCAAAGTTGCAGAGACGCATCCAGGAATGTCTCCTTAATGAGACTCAAGAACCCGCCGCCCTACTTGCACTATCAGCTGCATATGAGATAAGTCGCATGGAGGAGTTAACAATAGATGTGAGGGTAGCCAACTGAGCCGACACTGTAGATGGGACTGCTTCAGTCAAGGGACCCTGAAGAGTATCTCCTAACTCCTTTAGGAGATCTCTCTGAAGTCTCATAAAATGTGATAGATCATCAATCGGAGTGTAAAAGCCGCTGAAGAGAAGATACGCTTCCCATACCTATCCATCGTTCGGGATTCCTTGTTAGGTGGATGGATAGAAGTAGTCTCTGCTAGCTCCTTCTTAGTGGCCGCCGACACCAGCATGGCATCAACAGGTAAACCCTTAGATAAAAACTCTTTGTCCTTAGGGGTGGAGAGAAATTTATTTGGCCTCCTGGGGACCAGTTCCACGGCATCGGGAGTTTGCCATGCCTTCTGACTCACAAGATCTAGCAATTCATCAAATGGAGGAGACACCCATGAAGCTGAGGGTTGAGACCCAAAAGCCTTCAGGTACACTGACTCCTGATCGAAAGGGGGTAACGGTGGGCCAGACGCCTCTCTGCCTGAGGATCTCCAAAATGTCTGCAAAGAAGACATCTTCAGAGGATGACTTAGGGGACCCTTCCGACTCATCGAGGTCAGTGTCAGATGTGACAGACTCATCAGGGGAGTCGACATGCTTCCTCTTACATGATCTCTTCCAAGGGGGCTCCTCAGTGGGGTCTTCTGGGGAGGTCTCGGAAGATCGGGGCCACCCAAATGGGGGTCCTGAGTCTGTGAGTCTCTACCATCCCGGGGGAGAGAGGATGCTGAGACCGTAGTCGGCGCTTGAGGGAGTATAGCATCGGTACTCCTATGTGGTATGGATGAACTATCCAACATGCTCCTCATCTTCACGAAAACAGATTCCTCTGACTCCGAACGACGCCCCTGCTCCGTGGAGAGCGTAGGAGCTGATGGTTCCAAAGGAATTGACTCCGAGAATGATGTAGGGTCCAAGCTCACTCGGGCCGACGCACCAAGAGGAAGACTGCACCGAAGAGGTTTAGTTCCAAGTGTCCCCCTCGGCCCTGACCGAAGAGCTTCAGACCATAGACACTTTGGACGGCGCCGACAGTGTCGGAGCGGGGCTCGGCTCTGAGAATACCACCTGGGGTGCTGGAGCCGAGGACACCACTGTAGTCAGTACTGACAGCATCGGCTCCAAAGGCCCAACCTGGGTTGGAGGAGGAAAAAGAGCAGGGTCGGTAACAGGAGTCGGCTCTGAGACAGAAGTGGTCGAGCCGATAAAAATTTTGGCAAGGCTGACGACTAAAGGAGTCAGAGCACCACTCTCTCGATGTCTTCTTCAGAAAAGCTCCGAGAGGATCTGGAGGACAGTGTTGGAGATCTCGCTCTCTGTAATATAGGTGATTTTAAAGTAGGGGAGACCAGTGGAATGTCTGTAGACTGGCTCCGAAGAGGACTGCTAGTGATCGGCACCGAAGCACTGGGTGCCAACACTGCAATGTCCGTGTCCAGAATCTCAATTGGCTCCAAGGACAGTGGAGCCGAAGAGACAGAGACCATCTCCGATTTAGGTAACTTCTGTGGAGGTTTAGAGACAGAAGTTGAGGCTGGAGAAGGCCTTTTGAAGGTCTTGCCCCTATCTTTACTGGAAAAATGTGACCTAGTAGAGGAGGACGAACTGGCAAGGTCTTCCTCGAAAGAAGGTTTTAACAATACTTTTAGAATCAACTTATTCTTCCATTCCTAGAGCACTCTAGGACTAAAGGAATGGCAAAAGAGACAAGTCTCTTGAAGATGTATGGCCCCTAAACAGTACACACAAACGCTATGTCCATCGGTGATGGACATTTATTGGGAGCATTTAGTACACTTTTTAAATCCTGACTGTTTATGCTCTTTATGTTCTTTAGACATAATGGCAGTCTCAATAGGAGATAGAAGAGAAAAAACAACACACTCACTCAACAAGAGAGGAACTAAATCCTTTAACTTAAACAGATCTAGCCCAACTTCTCAAAACAAACAACCAAGGGAAGTTTTACTAGGTTCTGTAACTTAAACGAACCTAGTGTAAAGGAAAAGAGAACAGACTAATACCTCTAAATAAAATGGTTTAGTCAAACGCACACACTCACGGGAACACACACAAAAAAGGCCAACAGGCCCAAAATTTTATAGCAGAAAAAGTCAGATCCAGGAAAAAGTCAAGTCCGGTTAAACTGACATAATCGGTTATCACAATAAGGCTAACAGCAATAAGAAAAGCACTTCACATGAAGTTAAAAACTTCTAACAAGCAGAATAATAAAGAACTAAATCACTTGGCCACGGCCAACCAAAAGAAGCTTCCAACTGAAGACGCGGCAAACAAGATCAGGGGAATGTGCACATGCATCATGGGATACCTATTAGCCACGAGCCAATCAGAAGTTTTCAGGCTTTCTAAGCGGCCGAGTCGGAGCCGAGGATCGGCTCCGAACCAACATGTAATAATGGAGGCGAGATAGGACTACATAACATCTGACAGTTTCTTTATGCCATCTACACAGTCACTTTACTGAAGACTGTACAGTGCCTCTGATGCCAAGTTCTTTGTTACTGCAACTCCTCTCTTAGTCGCTTTGTTAGCCACCCAGTACTCCTTCTTTGCCTGGTCCTTCTTTTATATCTCTCACTTTTTTTCTGCATTACTACTTTCTTTTGATGATTTTCTGGACTTCTACATTCCCCGACCAGCTTTCCTTATGTACCTATTTTTATACCTGGCTCAGCCACATACCTCTTCTGCAGTCCTTATACATGCTGCTTTGAGGCACTGTCATTCTTCTACTATTCCAACTATCATCTCTTCGTCATCTTCTTCTTGACATGCTACAGCCCTGAGTAATTCCTTGAATTCTTATGCTTTCTCCAGAAAACTTCCAATTCTTCAGCCTAGTCTCTGCTGACCTTAGAGCCTTCTCTGACTACTGCATGGAGATGACTGTGGCAACCTGTGGTTTATGCTGTGGGCTATCTGTTTCAGAGGATGACTTAGCAATTGCTGATTCTACCCCAGTGCCCTTTACTTACTAGGTTTGGCCACTCTTCTATTTGATCTTCTGACTGTCTCTCTTACTGAGCCATGTGTGGACCACCATCAAACCATTTGCCAGACAGAAATCTAGAATGGCCTTTTGTTCCTACTCCTGTTGCCCCACTCATGCTGAGCAAGGAAATCCTCAGAGACTGTTCTGTCTGTTCTGATATGTGCATTCAGGTCACCCATTATCAACACCAATTCATGCTGTCCTGCTTGATCTAGAAAGCCTTGCAACTGCTGTCTGAATGCACTCTTTTCTTCATTATCACAATCTTGCTTTCAAGCATAAGCTATGATTATTAATAGTGCCCTAGTCTTACACTGGAGTCTGACTGCCATGAGTCTATCACTAATTCTGATGATATCTCTCACTGTCTTCTAAAGCCAATCCCTCACCACAATCCCCTCACCATTTCTAGTTTGTCCTCCTCCTATGTAGTAGACAATGGACTCCAAGCCAAGTGGCTTTGCTGCACTGCCCTTCCATCTTGTCTTCTAGATACATGGGACGTCCAGCCTCCTCCTTATCATGTCATCCACTTCCAAGCTGTGTCCTGTCAGTGAACCTACAATGAATGTAGCATTTATTACTTCACGTTTGGCAGGTTGATTGTCTTTACATCCAGTTTTCGCTCAACAAAGCAATCTCAGGTAACCAAAATGGGCAACTGGACAGCCAGTAGCTTATTGACCCAGGGCTATGGGGCTTTATGGTAGGTACATGCTGGTCAAGAGACACACACACACTACTCCCACCATTAGCATGGATCCCTATTGTAGATCAGAGTAGCCCAGATCCTCAACCCGCTTATTTCTGGCAAAAATTCATGCCCATTTGATGACATTAGTCAACAAACCAAATCACACAGAGCAATTTTTACACCATCAAGTGGCTAGACCTGACACAGCTATCTTGCGTATACTGTGCACTGCAGTTGATGCCCAAAGTGGTTGGTCTATATAACTCTTCCCCTTATAGGGCACTTTCTAGAGTCTGGGCTGCTGCCCAAATCTCCATGAGAGGAACCCCAAAAAGACCCAGGGAAAACAAGCAAACTCCACACAGCCAATGGCCTAAGGTCAGAATCAAACCTTGTACATGTGATGTGAAGACCTTAACCATTATGCCAGCTTTGACATATTTCATTGTTCTTTCTCTATTTGAACTCCTTTCTAAACTATATTTTATCTGTTTTCCCATCCCCTCAGTACACAGGTGTTAGGCCTACTAGACTTAATAAAAAAAAAAATAGGAAAGCTTTCAAACATCACCCATATGTAGCAGCAAAATATCACTGCTTCACAAATATTACATAACCTTGCCCTATTATTCCCCTACATTTAATACCTGCCTACTTAGCCTAATTACTCTACATCTCTTTGTCTCACTTTTCTACTTTTTGTCTTTACACACACTGCCTATTTCAGCACCAGCATATCAGCAGAATACTCTTATCCTTAAAGAAGTCATCTTTTTGGAATAATAAAGAACTAATGCTTGAAATGCTTTTATTTCTCTTTCCAAGTATATTAACTCTTCTCTGGCTTACTAAAGTGTTGTACAATGTATAATCCAGGAATGCATTTGAAACATTATCATTTATTCTAAATCTCTATGTCAAAGACATCATTCCAATCTGCAATGCATACGAACGTCAGTGGAATGTGCTAGACTTCTTCATTAATTGTAATGATACTTTTAGGTTCTGTTGTTGCTATCACACTACAATGCTATTTTTGTCTGCCTAAACTGTTTCTATAACTTTTTTTTTTTACATTCAGGCTGACCCTGAAAAAGGTTTGCCTGGATCAGTGCTTTATCACAGTTAAACAATCTAAATAAAATAAAGTAAAAGCATAATAAATTAACTTCCTAAAGTTGAAAACTATTGCTACACTTCAAAAGCAGCAAATTCATACTGTGTGATGACCTACACAATAGGGTTTCTGCTAGCAGTACATATGTGACTAAAAAGAAAATGCATTACTCATCTACCCACCTGGACATACTGGCCAATACAGCAAGATTCATGCATAGCCACTCACAATGCATTTAAATATTTTAATACAATGTGATTAAGGAACAGTGTATTAATTCAGCTAATAATGCTTAAATAATTTTCATCAAAATGTAGCCCTGAAAAAGCACTATAATATACTCACCCTGAGCAATGAGATCTTTTCTCAACAGTGGGTACAAAACAGGTTCTACTCCATCCATCTCCTGGATAATCAATGTCTTACCAAAACGTACTGCCAGTTCCAGTGCTGTAATGAAGTTGGTATCCTGCACCAGAGAACAAAGTGTGCAAATTAACTGATTTTCTTACGTTATAATGAGAGACTGTCAAAACTTGATTACTGCTCTACAGTAATTTGGTTATATTAAAGAAGATACACCTTCAGGCATAATAACAAATTTTAAAAACATACTCAAACATAAATATCTGACGTTCAACATCTGTACCTTATTTTAATTTTGCATGTATAAATCACTGTTTGAAAACTTCATTCTAACACAATTTAACATCTAAAGTCACTGATCACAAATAGAAAAACAACACACAAATGCTGCACATTTACTGCAGTTGCTAATTCTGTACAAGTTTCATCATTTATTGCCATTTATATGGGATACAAGGAAGAATACACTGTTACCCAAAAGGACTACTTTGGGCAAAAGATGAGATAATCTATTAAACTCGGTTCCTTTGACAATCAGAGCTACACGTGCTAATAATTTATCAGCCCTCCTTCACTTTTTACAAAACAAAAGAAAATAAGGTTATAAAGAAAGTAAGTTGAGGAACAATACACTTGATTATCTAAAATGTATTTGTAGAATTAACAGCATTCTGCAGGCAAAGGAAACTGAATTTGTTTTTGTCATTTCCACACTTTTTTTTTGAGTCTCTTAGCCAGGACGTCCATTTGTAGGTAGTTTGCGCCTCTCCCTCCCATCAAAAGTCTTTAGCCCAACCAGCTTACAATCCCCCAGGGCATGGGATGCCAACTAGGGAGCACAGCTGACAAAGCATTCCACCATTTTTGGTGGAGGTGGGAGAGGAGATTGAAGTGTCTCAACTATGCATCATCTGCTGCATCTACTTTTACCTATGTAATGACTACAAACAACATTCTTTTTTTAAAACAAGTAAATAAATTCAGTGATGCAAACCCTAGTATTTGTTCTGCACTGGAGTTTTAAAATTGTGTCTTAGATTCCTGAAACTGTAAATGTTCTCTAGTTCAGGTCATGTCTAGACAGGATTGTTTCTTTCGTTCACTCCTTTGGAAGCCCAGTGATGCTTATGGCTTTTTTGAGATTTAACCAAAAGGGCTGTTTCTTTTTCCCACCAGCTCCGACCCTAATCGTAAGTTAAATTTTTTAGCTCGGTAAGAATCCAAGATTAGAAATGACAGGAAACATTATATCCCATGCAGACAGAAAAAGGAAAATGGGTATAACCCAAATAATACCTTACATCTGTTGTCCAGACTTTAAACACAGAGCGTTCACCTCTGTCTACACTAAAAAGACTATTTTAGCAGTGACTAATATTCTTCACTGAAAACTTTTATCACCATCACCACTGCTTGTATGAATTCTCTCATTTCCTTTGCAGCTAATGAACTTCCATTTGCCACCTGGTTCCTTGGTGCAGGAGGATGAAACTTTGACTGAGTCTCTGGCAAATAGGGTTTGATTAGTGTCTCTGGCACTGGAAGAGCCAGGCAGGGAGGAGGAGGAGTGAAGAGGTAACCACTTACCTCTCCAGGGAGAGCAGAAGTGGTGTGTGTGCTAAGGGCATACTTAGCTGCAAGATTTTGCTGGTGGAAACCACTGTTTATGTTATGCAGGGAAGGGGTATTTCGAAAGAATACTCCTTGTGAAAGAGACAGGACTGCCCCAGTGGTCAGCCCACTGCACCCCCCCCCCCAATATCTGTGATGGCTGAGTGCAGGTTAGGACTGGAAAAACACCAGGAAATAGCAGTGAACTATCCCTGATAGTTGTTTGAATGATGGCCCCTCATTTGACTGAGGAGAGGGTAACCATTTAGAATGTCAGGAATCAGACTGCCCAGTCCCAAAAAGTGGTGACTGAATGACCAAAAATCTATACTTATATATACTAAGTCTAAGATTGCCATTTCTTACAATATTCCCTTTTCTCTAGGGTTTGTCTTTCTTGCAGTTGGTATATATAGGTTCAGGGGATGTAGAGGGGTCTTGCCCTTCTGCAAAAAAAAAAAAAAAAAAAAAGTTTCAAGAGGTGTGATATTTGATACTCGCTTTTCTCTCATGTTTTTGGACTTTTTTTCAGTACGTCAAGACTCAGCAATTCAAGTCTCAATTTTTCAAAAGAGAGCACGAGGAGGGGACGACTGTTGACTGACAGTGGAGGCAAAGATTCACAAAAATAAATACATACATACAAAGATTTTTTTTGCCTCTGTTACAATTTGCTTTTAAATAAAGGAACTAGAGCGAGAAGAAAACTTTCAGTCACTGGAAATGCTTTTATTTATTTATTTCTGGTAAGGGTTCCAGTTCTTCTCTTTTGAATTGTCTTCTGTTGATTATTCATTACTGGTTCTATTCTGCTTGATATCCATTTCTGCATCTATAGCTACCAAGAAGGTCTTCAGTCCATTTGGGTAATACACTATAAATTAAACTATGTACCATATTCTGAATTTCAGATCTTTCTCTCTAAAGAAATGTATGGCCGGAATCAAATTACTTCCCTTTCTTGTAACCCAGGGAAAAAAAAAATCACTGTCTTCACACACTTACATGGCTGTCTCCCAGTTTAAGCAGTTTATCTTTCCTTTCCATGTTTGGATTAAACAACCCTGGAAAAAGGCCTTTATTACTCCACTTCACAAAGGTGGATGCAACAATAACATCCCTAATTTTCGACCAACTGCCATCCTATCCCCCATTTCCAAACTGCTAGAAAAATGCATCCACCTACAACTGTTACCCTATCTCATACATAACCAACTCCTAACTCCCACACAACATGGACTCAGGCCTGACCACAGCACCACCACCACTCTCCTTTCCTTCCTAGAAACTGTTAACAAAGCTCGTGACTCTGGCCATATTGTGTCCACCCTCCGATTAGACCTATCTAAGACCTTTGACACCATCTCCCATAACCTTCTCCACCAAACTCTCAAAACTCAATCTATCCTGCTCCATTATCAACTGGTTTACCAGCTATCTATCAAATAGGCAACAAGCAGTCAGATGGAAAAAAGCTACCTCCCCTTTCCTCAATACTCCCACAGGAGTACCCCAGGGTTCCATTCTAGGGCCCCTACTATTTAACATTTTCATAAACGACTTCTATCAGACCATCCCTAATGCTCATCTCATCCAATATGCTGATGACTCCACTATAATCTGTTCTGCCACCTCCATCCCCATTTTAACGCAACTAACCCACAATGCCTTCTCCTTAACCGAACAATGGATGTAAGACAACCACCTAGCACACAACGCCACAAAAACTAAACTTATGTTATTTACCCCTTCAAAAAACACCACCCTAGACAAAAACACTTTCATTATCACCAGCCAGAATAATACACCTCTTGAAATAGTATCTAATGCAAAACTACTAGGAGCCCTAACTGACGACTAGCTCAAATTTGATATCCACCTACAAGCAAATATTAATAAAACGCATAAGAGACTTGGCATGCTCTATCGTCACAATCGGTATCTCTCTCCCTCCACCAAACTAATACTCTCTATAACATACCTTATCCCATCCCTCCTATATGGAGCCCCACTCCTTACTAACCTACAATCCTCCCTCAAAACAAAATTCTCCTCCCGTTACAATAAAATTTCAAAATTTGCAACAGGCCATAGATCTTCTACACACGACTGCACTGCCCTTCACTAACTTAATTGGCTAGAACTACCCAACTACCTCACCTACATTCAATTCATCCAAGCACGCAAACTTATCTTTAGACCCTCACTCTGCCCCTTCCTTGCCACCACCTTTAAAATGCATCTACCCAATAGATCCCTCAGATCTAACTCCCAAAATCTGATTGAATTACACAAACCTTCTCGTCCATCAGGCAAACATCTTCTGTCCTTCACCCTAGTTCGCCTGTGGAATGCTCTCCCGCCACTAATCCATACCACTAGCAGCCTCTCTTCTTTCAAAAACCTTACTCCACTCCTGCCTAACATCTCAATGGGAATGCTCCTGTTCCCATCCTGCATAAAGTCCCCCAACTTAAGCTACTCCCCAGGATCCAGTACATCTGCAAACTTCCTCCTATGATTTCTTAACTCTGATAAGCATCTGTTGGAATCAACAGATTTTGTATATACATATGATTGTATAAAACTTTTATTTTCTGTTTTAAAGAATGCCTGCTTTTGCAATTCACTAATGCCATTTATTAACTGTATTACTGTACTATCTGTTGTTATAACTTGCTTTCTAATTAACTTGTATTTATTTAATTTACTGGAGCTTTTCTCCCCAGGACTCCATTGAAAACGGGCTCCTCATGGCCCAGTAGACCATCCTGACAACCAAACTGCAAATAAATAAATAAATAAACTAATTCCTTTAACTGCTAAGACTGGAATTTTACCAAAATTGGTTTGGGTTGTTTTGTAGACTGCAAGTTTTAAACCCTATGAGTCCTCCCTAGGTCGACAGGATGAATTACTCTGGACCTAGTTATGCCCCCTTTCCATACGGGCTTGAGTAGCCACACAGAGGGCCTACTTACTATTGTCCATCCAGGCTGAACTTAAAAAGGGTCGGGGAACTATTATGCTTTACTACCAGAAGAGTCTATTCTGTAAAAGAGGTAATATCTGTGACAGATTTCTATCATGCCAGTAGGCCTTATTTATATTGTGGTGGAAGTTGATGTCTTCAGCAGGTATTTAGGATATTACTTCTGTGGATGTGAAGGAGGTTGCATAGGACAGAATCCTTTGAGATTCTGTAGACTAGACAAAGATCCCCTCACAAAACTGTGTTACTGCAGTGTCAGTGGCACAACAAGTAGCACACTTGCCTATGGTGCAGAAGGCTATGTCTTTTATTCCAACACCAAGCAGACTGACATATGACACTGCAGTGCAGCATAAGAGGGTTGTTGTACTCCTGAGTGTGTCATCCTTCAGATGAGATGTAAAACCAATCTGCTTGCGTTGGTGGCAGCTCAGGTGTATGTAAAAGGTTCTATGGCACCTATCGAAAACAGTAGGAGAAGTTTCCAAATGCTCTGGCCAAAATTCCCCTAGTAGTAAAAAATTAAGCTGCAACTCTTTTTATACGACAATCACATTTTCAGCTACTAAAATAACAACACTTTCCTTAAACTGTTTCTCTTTCTTTTCTTCAAAACATAAGGTGGAAAACTGATCTACATGGCAAACTGGAAATCAATGATCCTTGGAAACTGTACATCTTTTTCTGTATAGCAAATGCCAAAAAACAGACTTGGTCCTCTCAAAAATTACATGATAATTGGATAGAGAACCTTCTGTTCCTGTAAAAATCTCTTTATATAGCAGACTCTGTCAGATTCTACACCCCCTTCTACCCATTCCAGAGCCACATCCTTGAAAGCACCTAAGATATTGCATGTAGTCACTTGCACCCGCTGTGTCACAATAACCAAAGATTCATCCATTGACCTATTGACACCAAATCCTGCTGTTTAGTTTTTAGACCATTTTCGCTCATTTAATACTTCTTTAGTATTTCAATCCTGCTGAAGTATCGGGAATCAAACTCATGTGCAAGCACATTGAGGTGTACAGATGTCTTAGCAGAGACTAAGACACTTTTTTTTAATCACGAAACCCAAATAATGTTTTCTGTCAGTTGTTACACCCAATATCTGAATTTTTGTCAAAAGATAACTTCTACTTATATATGACATTTACTTGTACATTTATTCCCAAATCTCAGCTGCCCTAAGTGCCTCTTGACGTTCCAGATAATAAAAGAGTGAATCACTACATTTCACTCCTTTTAAAGGTAGTAAGAAACATCAAAATCTGTCAACTCCAAATCCAGTTTTTGGGCTGGATTACTCATTTGAAACAAGGAATTACTTAAAAATTAACTTTGTAACTTTAATCAAAAAATCAGCATCCTGAAATTGGTACTTTATAGTTACACAGAGAGAGGCAAAAGATTCAGAAAGCACAGCTGTAGCCACAACATTGGGGCAGAAATATTGGTATCTTAAAAAGATGCATTCAACAGAACTTCCAAGATGGATGCACATTGATCAAAAAGTGGATTTGAGCTTCTCACAAAACTGTTAAAAAAGGCCCAGTGAAACTGTCAGATTGGGTAAAATTCATTCACACTGGCTAGTAACTACACTGCCTGGATGTTAGCAAATAAGAATTTGGAGAACCTGAGAGAAAAAGCAAAAAGAAAAGGAGAAAAGAAAAATCTGGCTGATTAAATTATTGTTCCAGTAATTCAGAGAAAAGATAAATCAAGAACAGTCAGAGATTTTTAAAATAAAAGAAGTACTAAAGGAATATATCAACTCAAACAACAAAAGGCTGGAAATATTTTGAAGTTTTAACAAACTGTATAGCTGAATTGAAAAAACTGCAAAAATCAGAGGATGCAATGAAGAAATGTTTGGCTGAATGTGAGACTTTTATGGAAGAGCTGTTTCAAAACAAAGTAAATTTTGAAGAGAAAATACACAGAGAAAATGTGAGATTTTCTGCTATACCAGAGAAACTGGAACAGAATGCATTAATTTTATGAAAGTACAAATAAGCAGTTGTTCCACAGCAGGATTTATTAACTGAAAGGGCATATCGTGCGTATGCTCCAAATCTAGCCATGAGAAATCAGCAAAGATCTGTTTAAGTAAAGATGCAATCATACCAACAGAAAGAGTTGTTCCTGACCAAAATGTGGCACAAAGGAAAAGTATCAAATACTGGAGACAACAGATGAAGCCGGGGGATGGCAGGAAAGAAGGAGCGAGTAGGATTCTGGTTGCAGATCCTTAAGGAGAATAATAACCACACAGAATATTATACTGATAAAGTTGCAGAAGTTATTCCAACATGGTAATGCACAGATGAGATTTTGCCAATAGATATGACTGCAAACAGGGATACAGAAAAAAGGCAAGAGGGGGCTGGAATTTATTGGAGAGAACTGCCAAAACAACCTTGGAATTGGAAGCAAACAACAAGACAGGGAATGGTAACAGAGCTGGATGAGGCAAGGAGAAGTTTGGACTGCAGGTTAGACGATAGGGGGTGCTAAGAGAAAGACCTCTTCTGACAGAGTTTTTAGTCAAATCTAGAATAGAAGCTGCTATTAAAGATGGGGATATTAGTTTAGCATATACAATATTTATAATAACTATAAGAAGCAATTGGAGGAGGGTAGAAAAGACCAAGAAGGACTGCAAAACAATTTATAAGAGAACAATGGGAGGACATGCATGATGGCACCTAAGTATGCAAAGTCCAGAAGGTTTAGGATTTTTGCTTTTACGTGTTTGCATGGGTATTTTATACCCCAAGCAGATTACATAGAATTTTTTCCTCAGGTAGATAGTAAATGCTGGAGATGTGAGAGGAAAAAGAAAGGTAATTGGGAATGAGATTTTTGGGACTGCAATGAGCTGGCATATTTTAAAAACTGGACTGCAAAACACACATATCAACACCAATAACTATAAGTTTGGGTGCAACAGAGTCTGAATGGCAAAGAGACAAAATGCCCAAGTATGCTTTAATGAACAAAGAATAAACATTTAACACCAAATAAAAACAAAGTGTTTTCAGCTTTGCCAGACCCAAGACGTCATCATAAAAAAATACAAAACAACCACTCCTCCATTAAATACTGTTGTCCATGAATATTTAATTAAACTGACAAATAAAATGTAAATTATTCCAAATAAGTAAAAAGGCATAAGTTCATATTAAACTGAAGAATAACCCCACCAATTGCTATTCAGTCTCCAAAATTAATTATTATGGATACAGTATGTGAATAAGACCAACCACTTAATGCAATACAATAAGATACAATTGACTACTAACCACTTTATCGCCCTTATTAATAATGAAAAAACATAAAAATACTTAAGTATAAATAAAAAAGTATGCATATGGAAAATATATAAATATTAAAAACCTGACAAGGGTGGAAGGATTGTTATTTTTGATTCCATTGACTAGACAAGCAAGATGTTCAATACATCACAAGATAATACAGTGTATTAAATATGTTCAAGGATCCAAGTTAGAATAGTATATAGAAAAACAGATTTATATTTACAGGACTGCTTATTATATGACTTTATGTTGAGTGATATTTACAAATTTTTGAATATGTCATCACCTAAAATCCATACTAAATTTGGAATACCCAAGATCCACAAAAATAGGGTGGATCCACCTTTTAGACCAATTGTGACAGCTCAAGGATCCAAAACATTGACAGATTACTTAAACCTATTTTTGGCAAACAATCGCATACATTGAAGGATTATGATGATTTTTAGGGAGATTGAGAAGTGACTTATTGAATGAGAATTTGGGATTTTTTACAGAGGACATTACTGATTTATTTGCAAGCATTCCCAAAGTACAAAGTTTAATTGTATTTCATGAAAGCCTAAGTTGGAAGTTTCTCAATAGTAAAGACTTCAATTTCATCATGAAAACTATGGAGATGGCCTTAGAAAACAATGCTCTTTATTATGAAGGCAAGATATATAGACAAATTAGGGGTGTAGCATGTGCAATCATTTATGCCAATTAGGTTTTGAAAAGATGGGAAACTAAATGCATTTTTACCTCTAATTTTTACAGGTTCTGTAAAGTTATTTTAGATTTTTAGATGATAAATTAAACTTGTGGAATGGTCCTGCAAACATGATAGGTAATATTACTGAATTAAGCAACATTTTAAGGTTCACATACCATTTTAGCAAAGATGAGATTAATCATATGGATACAGCTATCAGCCATGGAGAAAAGTTTTAGTTCCAGCATTTATAGGAAACCTACTTTCAGCAATGCATATTTTACATTATAGTAAAGGCCACTCATTTATGTGCAAAAAAGTTTAATTAAGGGACAATGCAGAAGGGTGGCTGTATGGTTTCATCTAAAAAAGTTTTGGTACTTGAAATGGAAAATTAATTAATGTGTTTATAGCTAGAGGTTACCCTAAAAAATTGGTAATCAACGTCACTAATGAGATTGTTGACAACTGGGCTAAAAAATACAAACCACTCAGTAATATGCTTAATGATATTATTAGAGTCACATGAAAATAGCGCTGCACAGATTAATAACTTTGAGAGCACTGGTAATTCAATATTACTATCAAGAGAATTGTTATGAACAACTGGCATATGTTTAATATTAATCCCATGGTTTCATAAGTAGCTGGACAGGAACTGCCTTTTGTATACAAAATGGCTAATAATATGAAAGGTTTATTAGAAAGAGACCGAACACAATAAAAACAAAACCATAAAAAGGAACTAAGCGGTGTGGGATTTGCAGATATTGTTTAGATATCTTTGAAGGGGATTCTATGAATCTAGAGTATAATATTAAAATGGTAATTTACACTTAAAGATGGAAATTGCTCATCCAAAGTGATTTTGTATACTGTGAAATGCACAACATGCCCTAGTTTCTATGTAGAAAAGACAGAGACAACTGAAGGGAAGAATTTACAAATATAAACAAGATATCAAAAACATATGAACTATTATTGCTTTATACATTCAGAGTTATGTGCGGATTTTAAAAGTTTTAAATTTGGCATAATTTATAGAATTGAAGCTAATCCAAAGGAGTGGGGGGTGCTAGGAAACCAAACTCTACAAAGAATTATTTTGGCAGCTAAAGCTCAATGCAGCAAAAAGCACCCAAGGATTAAATGAACATATGTCAATATGTCTATATTACCTGGTCTTAAAATTAAGAACAAGTAAGCTTTGAACAAGAAGGTAATAGATTCTTTAATATGTATGTTTTAACATACATACTATACATATATATATATATATATATATATATATATATATATATACATACACATACTATACATATATATATATATATATATATATATATATATATACACACACACACACACATATATATGGGAATACTTCACAATGCTGAAATCCTGAAAGATCGAATTTCATATGTCCGAGAGCATATGATCGAACTTTCAGAATCCCAACATTGTGAACAGAGATCTGCATACAGCGTGGAATGGGAGATTTACCTTTTCCTCGCTATAGTGCTATCTTGGAGTTGAAATATTTAAATAGCGGAGGTGTGGGGGTGCAGGGGGGCCTGTCCCCCTGCAGAAATATTTAAATTGTGGGGTTTTTTTTGTTTCGGAATTTCGATATCCCGAAACACTGATCATATGGTCTTGATCATATGAAATTCGATGTTTCAGAATTTCGAGATTCTGAAGTAAATCCATATATATATATATATATATATATATATATATATATATATATATATACACACACACACACACGGATCTACTTCACATAACTGAAAACTCAAAATACTGAATTTCATTTGACAGACTACAATACCTAATTTTCAAATGCTGCAAACTCATTTGACCGAATCTCATTATACTGAAAGCTTACAATGCTGAATTTCAAAATACTGAGTTTTAAGCCATAGACATGCACACTTACAACATCAATGACTCTCTCCCAAACTTAAAAAACTACTTACCCTCTTAACAGAAACTGGATGATATAAAACCAAAGTAGGTAGGGGCTGTGCCCCCGAACTATATATACCAACTCTAGGATCACACTACAGTGAAGAAAAGGGCATATACCTTTTACTTAGCTTACAGTACTGTACACACTGCCACTACTGCTGGGAGTGCACAAAACATCCGTCATATTACTTTAGATACTTCCCATAAAAATGTAGAGAGACATACCCACATTTATAAACACTACTTTCGACACTAGTGTTGGTATTTTGACAGTCAGCACTTTAAGTTACAGTAATTTTTTTTCTTTTTTTTTAGGTGGGAGGGTGGCCTAATGGTTAAGGTGTTTGCCTTACAAACACAAGGTGCAGGGTTTGATTCTCACAAGGGATAATTGGCTAGGCTTAAAATGGCTCGCAAGGGCAGTTAGCCTAGTACTAATCTATGAACCTATGAACAAGCAAGTCACAGGTGAAGGGAAACACACATCACCCATTACTGATCCAATTAAAATTCTAAATTGTTTGGAAAAGCTATATACGTTTCATCATTCCATTTTTTGCTTACAGATATTACATGTTAATTCATACTTCTAATTATTGGTAAGAAAAAAAACGTAATGTTTAAGATACTGAGCGAGTTATAAAAGATAATGTCTTTGAAGATAAATAAATCTAAATAGGTACCTATGGATACTGTTCTTGCTATTAATGAATTCAGTGATGGCATTCTGACATTTCTATACACGGAAGGGATGGAAACCCAAATATGCTTGCTTCTTGGATGAAAGTGAGGAGTCAACTATAGTTAGTGCAATGGGAAATGTTAACTGTGATTTATTTCCCTTTAATGGTTTTATTGTTACCAGTTAACCAATTATGAGTCAATAAAATTAAAAAGAAAATTATGAAAGTTTTATGAAAAGCTGAATACCCTAAAATGTTAAGTAATGGGTGTGCTTTTGAGGTAGAAGATGAGATTATGCGTTCATGATATTCATCTGTAACTGACCACCTAGCTATTTCTTTGGTTATACTGGTTACAATATTCTAATAATGTCTTAACTACAAATGCAAGTTTTACCTAATGGCTTACCTATCCAGGTTGAGTGGTACGCTTTTAAATAATTGGTTACATCAAAAGGGGCACTGTTGATCAAGGAATG
Organism: Protopterus annectens; assembly: GCF_019279795.1. NCBI lineage: Eukaryota > Metazoa > Chordata > Ceratodontiformes > Protopteridae > Protopterus > Protopterus annectens. The sequence goes on along the minus strand of NC_056735.1, from coordinate 736,102,283 downwards.
ATTTTGCTACTAAAGAAGAAATAAATAAAAAATTGAACTTGTAAGAATTAAACGTATGAAACCTAAGACTCTTTCTATCAATAAAGGCTAAAAGCAACATAAAACAAACTTTAAACTAGTGCAGAGTGAGCGTTAATTATTTTTCCCCACAAACACTGTTTGTATCTGTATTTAGTCTTACCCCTCATAGGCTACAACAAAGGCTAAAGACAACATAAAACAAACTAGTGCCAGCGAATACCCCATGTACTTTTCAGCTTTATTGTAGCTAACTTGTCTAGGTGTCCTGGATTTTTGGATGTCTATCCGAACAAATTTCTACTCTGCAAAGATAGAATGAATAACCATAACTACAAAGGGCAAATGGCTTGTGCTTGTGGTTTTACTATATAAACGAGGTTTATATTACATAAACATCTACTGCAATCTTGCAATAGTCCTGCTCCCGGCCAGCGACTAGACTAAAGGTTTTCGTTGGGCTTATCTGTTAATTGTTTTACTATCATAATAGTTGATATTGTGTTATTACGACCCTGGCTCCCCTTAGTTAGTGCATTGAGGTAAAACGCTTAGATACTCCCTAGCTTGAGCGCTACTTTTATTTTGTTGGTGGCCTACTCATGCGGTCTACAATCTACACCTTAGCAGCTACATTCATCTCTGCGTAGCATGTTCACAATGGATTTCTTTAGCATTTGAACTGTGTTGTTAATACTTTTGTTGCATTTCTATAATACCTACACTGCATTTGTACGTAGTTCCTGTTAGATGTGCTGCTTTGTTCATACTTTTGTTGCATTTCTATATTACTTACACTGCATTTGTACGTAGTTCCTGTTAGATGTGCTGATAATTCTCATTCCAACATTGATTAATGTTTTTTTTTTATGTTTTATTTTGCATATAAATGTGGAAAGCTGTGATTACATTACTATAGTTATTGGTTTCTGTGCTTGCTTTGTATTTCATTACTCTCCTTTCTACAACATCTCCTTTAGCTTCCCTAACTTCTGCCCATTGCTGAACTTTGAATTCACCCTACTGGTCGTGGAAAGAAAATTGGCGCCTTGTACAGTAAAGGACACTCCCTGAACTATCTCTACAAACAAAAGGACTATTGAAAGTATGTTAATAGCTGTTTTGCCATTTCCATACCCCTGCTAGGTGGTTAGCAATTGCTCTGCACCTGGTGTTGCAGCTGCCTACCCCCACCCCACACTCTGTATTATAATCTGGCTCTCTTTTCTGCCTTTCTCCCTGAGTTTTAAGCTCCTCTTTCAGCTCTTTTCTGCCTTTCTCCCCGAGTTTTAAGCTCCTTTTTCAGCTCTTCCCTGCGGGATCCACCGCTGCCCTGAGTCATTTTACCGTGACTGGCCACTAGATGGCAGTCTCTACCTACTCTTCATTTCTTGCCCTGGTGTAGCACCTCCTATCCTTTCTAGTGTAGTTTCCCTATATCTACTTACCTCTTTTACTCCTTTAAGAGTGTTTTATGCTTCTTCTACTGAACATCCCTGTGATTTTTCTCTACTCCCTCTGTGCCTACTCTACCCCAAGCTTACTGCCTGTTTTACTGATTGTTCCTATCCTGACTCTTACCGCTCCATTCGCCCTACAGGCTCACTCCGCTCCCCTACCCTGCCTCCAAATTCCACCCGCCCCCACTACTCCTACATTTATACCTGACCAATCCCCTCCCCCTTCTCACTCATCAATTATTTCCTACTATCATAACTCAACCAACCAATCTCCTCCACTCTCTGCCCCTCCCTCATGAACTCCAACTCCCAATCACAACCTCTCCTACCCCATTCAAACTCCACTTACACTCATTGTCCACCTCATCTAATACTCTATCTGTCCCACTAATACCCTCCCTCTAATTCTCGTCCACACCACAACCATGACATATCTTACAACTCAAACAGTTCAAACCCCACTTATCTTCTTTCTATTCTTACTCCCCTTATATCGTGCTACCTCCTACCATTCTAACCTACTTCACCCCTACTACCTATTCAACCCCCACACTCTCACTCCTCCTCATCCCACTATAAAACATTTTCACAGCATATCCGCCTCTCTATTCCAACGCAACCTCCTCCACTACTTCACATTAAAGCTTGTCCCCCTCCAACCTACATACCACAAACATAAGCTAATTCCCTACCATCCACAACTATTAAAAAACAGCTCTAAAATGTCACTACCCTTCCTCAACTTCCTCTGCTTTGCAGGGGACATACATCCAAATCCAGGACCAAATTCTTCTGCTTCTCCAATCCCTACTGTTGCTAGCAATAAAACTAGCCACAAACACCTCAAATTCTTCACCTCGAACGCACAAAGCTTAAATAACAAAGTAACCCAATTCCATACCTGGCTCAACCATAACCTACCCAATATTGTAGCCATCTGAGAAACTTGGCTAAAACCCCACATCAGTGATTCTGAAATCCTACCTCCCGGGTTCCAAACCCTGGAGACATGACTGCTTAAAAAGAAAAGGGGGCGGGGTAGCCTTAATCTACTCTAACTTGCTGTCCATATCTCCCTACCCTAATCCTATCCCTCCATTCAACAATGCTGAACTAGTCATAGGCCTTCTAAAACTAAATAACCATAAAAACATATGTATAATTGCCTTCTACACCCCCCCAGGTAATAACATCTCCACTCTTGAAGAAATCCTCCTCTGGACCTCTACCAATATTAAACTTGAAACCTTCATACTTGGAGATGTAAATATTGACTGGAATAAAATCAGTAACCCAAATCCCACTATATCCATCAATTTATTCAACTTTACCCAACTAATTAACACTATCACCAGACCTAACAAAACTAACCCTCCAGGTACAACTCTAGACTGGATCCTAGTAACCGACCCCAACAAAGTCATAGACTCTGGCACTACTCCTGACCCTATAGGTGACCACTTGCATCTTTCATCCACAGAGCTACTCACTCCTCTCCTCACCTACACCAATATACCCACACCCGTAACCTCACAAACTTCAACCCCAGAACCATCTTGGATGTCCTAAAACAAACAAACTGGATCCCACTAAAAACATTGCCACTAGACAATGCCGTAGAATTCTTCAACTCTAACTTCTTAAGCATCCTCAACTCCCTAACTCCTCCAAGAACAAGGAGGGTCAAAACTAAGTATACCCCTTGGCTAACCAAAGACACCAAAAAACTAATGCCACAAAGGGACAAATCTTGGAAAACCTACCACCAAAATAAGCTGCCAGAAACTCTCCTTAGATAAAAACAACTTTGTAACCTAGTTAGAAAAACATATCATTAGAGATAAAAAGTTCTACTATATTAAACTCCAGACCAACCAATCTAACAACCCCAAACATTTCTGGAACTCAATCAATTCTCTTCTCAACCCAGGTACCAAAAATAACCCCTGCCCAGACCCAAACAAATCTGACTCTGAAATAGCCTCCCTATTCAACTCCTTCTTTCCCAACTCCATCGCTGACCTGACCAAAACCTTCCCTAACAACAACCCACCCTCCCAATCTTCCACACCTCCTACACCTGGTTGTCAGTTATGGACATTTTCTGTCCATACTGGCAATGTTTAAAGCCAGATTTGGCTTTTTCTGACATTCTTTTACAAAGCAATGCAAATACAACTATAAATGTAAAAAGCACAGCACACTACCCTAATAATAATAGCAGTCTAAATTTATATCAGTAAGAGAAAAATATAAAGTACTGTCACAAGAAACACACAACTAGAGGATTATCAGTAACAGTTTCTGTCAGAGCTCTGACAGAAAAAAGGGAAAATGGCCTAAGTTCTAGAGGCAGCCACTCCCAAACAAGCTATCGCTAATTTAAAACACACACAACTATACTAAACTAACTACTATACTGTACTATCTATCCAATCAAAAAACTTCACAATCTAAGAATTTTAGCTAAGTATATGAATATAAAAGTAGAAAAAAAATATAGATTATACTGGCCCGAGCTCTCACTCAACGAGACCTGTTGCAGCGGCAAACTAGATCTGAGAGTTAGCAGCAGGGGATCATGGGATAGGGACTGTGCCTCGAGCTTCTCTTAGACGCAGAGCTTGGAATGTGTTCGGCTCCGAACCCGTGTGTAAGAACAAACGGCGAGATTGAACAACTTCACATCTGTACTTTATTACTAACATGGGCAACCACTGCTCTACACCAGTAGTCAATTCCTCCCTGGTTAGGTCCGACCACAAACTAATCACCATGGAAATCGACATATCATCCAAACCCCACACAAAGGTAACCACCAAGAAAAGCTTCTACAAAGCTGACTGTGGCCTCCCAAAAACAGAGGTGGCTAACTTCACGACACCCATGTCAATGGAAAATAGATGCATGACTGCCAAATCATACACCAATGCACTACACAAACACTGACATAAATGCATAGAACTAGCCATACCCAACAGAACCAAGACGTTCTCCTCCAAAAAAAGAAGCAAGTCAATCTAGTGGTCCCCTGCTATTAATAAACTCTACAACAGAAGGAATAAACTGTTGCAGAAAAAGGTGAAGTCCCAAGACTGGAAAAACTCCTTTATTAGCCTCAACAAAAAGTCGAGATCTCTCATCAAAACCTCTAAAGCCAGCTATGAAGGCAGAATTGCGGCAGACACTAAAAACAACCACAAAGCCTTCTATAGTTATATCAACAGTCTCCATGGCAATACCCAGGTTTGCTTTGAGTTACTGCACAATGGCACCTCCTAGACTGAGCCAATACTGCCAACATACTGGCTGACAGATTCAGTGACAACTTTACACCTCTCTCCTCCCCTAAAGGACCAATCACAAAAATGGAGGAATACCAGGCTCCCAGCATTACTGCAGCACAGGTTAAAGCTGCATTGTCCAAGCCCAAGAATACAACTTCCATGGGACCCGACAATATTCCTGGATGTGTTCTACATGACCTAAAAGTGAACTTTGTCCCTACCGAATGGCACACTGCTACAGTCATCCCTCTCCTTAAAGGGGGAGTGACTACAGACCCTGGGAATTATCTCCCCATTAGCTTGACAAGTCTGATATGTAAGGCTATGGAGCGCATCATCATGGATCTAATTAACAAGAATATAGGGAATCTCCAAACTCTAGATCCCAAACAATTTGGTTTTGTGAAAGGTAGATCATGCCTGCTCAACCTGGTTGACTTCTTTGTCACTAGAGCTCTGGATGAGGGCAAGAGATTTCATACAGCCTACCTCGATCTGGCCAAGGCCTTTGATACCATTCTCCATTCAGGAATTACTGATAAACTCACCAAACTAGGCATCAACCCCTATATATCACTAGGTGGGTTGGAAACTGGCTCACAGATAGAATCCACAATGTGAAAGTAGCGGACTCCAAGTCAGACTGCTGACCGGTCACAAGTGGAGTCTCACAGGGATCGGTCCTGGGTCCTCTCCTGTTTGGCATCTACTTCTCAGAAGTCCAGGCCAAAACAGGGGGACTCTGGCTGACAAGTTCACAGACGACTGCAAGCTGGGAGGCATTATTAATTCCCCAAGTGATGTAGGCATCCTACAGAAAGGCCTCACTGAGACCAATGACTGGTGTCGAAACTATGGCCTTAAGATTAATGCCAAAAAATGTGTCATCCCCCTTTGGGAAAAAATCACTTCCCACTAATTATCACATTGATGGGACCCCACTGAACACTGAAGGCATTATTAGAGATCTGAAGACACAGGTTGATAGCAAACTCTCCTTCAACCACCACATTGCCACTGTGGTCAGAAAGTCCTTCTATGTGGCACATCTCATTACCAAGGGTTTTGCATCCAGGAACAAAGAGGTCATCATCTCTCTCTCGCTCTCTCTCTACTCTTCCCTCATTAGGCCAGTCATTGAGTATAATGCCCCATTTGGCATGTACCTCACTAGATACATGCAACAGCTGGAAAGGCCACAAAAGTACCTCACGAAGAGGATCCTGGGCCTTACACACATGTCCTGCATGGACAGACTCAAAAAACTCCAGCTATTCTCTGTCTCAAATAATCTACTAAGAAGCGATCTCTGCTCGACTTACAAAGCCATGTCTGACCCAGCTCTGTTAGAAATGCTACATCTAAAGAAATCCCAATCCCTCTGCACCACATGCTCCAGAGACCTCAACCCTATCACCACAATCAACAGAACATGCTGGAGGGTCAGGTTCATAACCCAGAGACTGCCCATGCTCTGGAATAGACTTCCCATAGATGTCAAGCACAGCACCTTACTGGCATCTTCAAGAGAAATCTTGATGAGTGGATGGGAAATAGAAAGTTTACCCCGGGGATCACTCCAGTGGTTCTACTTGACAGAGGCACTGGGATCTAACGGCGAGTGGCACAATGCCAGGGCACGTTTATGGGCTAGGCTTGTAAAGGCTCCAGGGCCATTTGCCTAATACATACCTATGAACCTATGAACCACTCTCTCCAAAAAACATAGCAGTTTAAAAAGATAGTCACCGTACTTAAGTGGAAGCAAGTAAACTGAGTTAAACTCGAAAACAAAAGTGGCGTGCTTTAAAGCACACTGGTATACCATGGCAAAAAAATCTAAGAACACAAAAAAAAAAAAAAAAAAAAGAAACAATAATCGAAAATCAAGACAGAATGTATTATGAGAATGGGAGGATGTTAGAAGTGAAAGAAGTCCTTACCCTTCTCAATAGTAAAGGGTTAAGCATAATACAAAAAAGATAGATTACTTAATGGAATAATGGGGAAATTAAAGAATCTAGCAGCTGTCAAGGGAGGAAAGAATAGTTAAATATTAACCAAGAAAGCTTGTAGACAGGGAAAAAAAAATTTTTTTATATAAACAAACCTTCTAAAAGCTCGAGACTTGAAATCCTCCGTTTGTCCACACCAGTGGCAAAAGAGATCTGAGGAGTCATAAGTAGTGTGTTTCATTACAGAAAGACGGAGGTGCTTCAGATTAGGATATGAAGTCTGGAAAATGCGGCTGATTCAGATCTGAGGATTGGATCTGTCACCCATCAGTGAGGAAGAATGAGAAGGACAACATATCAAAAGTTACATACTTACCACAACAATTTTTTATTTATTTTTATTTAACATTTGTTAACCAAGAAAGTCCAACTTGGAACATAGCCAATTTTCAGTGGAGGCCTGAGAAGAAATGCTCCAGATGCATATCTTTGTGACATGGGAGGAAACTGGAGCACCCGCAGAAAACCCACATGAATGCAGGGAGCACATGCAGACTCTACACAGAAGGCACTCCATCAGAGAATCGAACTGGAGAACCTCTTGCTGTGAGGCGACAATGCTACTGCTGCACCACTGTGCCAAAGACAAGCGATCCAGGTTGTCTTATTCTGTCCAGTTCAACCTGTGGGTTATTGGATCCAGTCTTTTCTATTTCAGAGTCTTCAGCACAACAGCTCCACCTCCTGTACCTATAATTCCCTACTATCCTCTTCTCTCCTCAAATCGAGTTCGCCATGACAACTCCCTAAAACAATATCTGATCTAAGAAACATGTTAATAAGAAAGGCAACAGTTAAATGAGGGTGCCAGACAAAGACACCTACACTCCAGCTCATAAACCAGGCCACCAGAACAATCAGAAGTGCTGCATTAACAATCATTAGACTTTAAGAGGAGGTATGGAGGGAAGGATGGTTGAAATGGATGGAAAAGACAGCACAGATCTATTGTTATGGTAAGTACAAAACATTTGCATCTGATGCTGTCTTTTCCACCTAGCTTCAACCTGTGGGACAGTGTCCCCAGCCAGAGAAAAAAACAGGAAGGCCCTAGGACAGGACATTCTGCAAAATGGTGGAACCAAAAGAAGCTCTTGACCTAGACTGAAAATCCAGTTTCTTATAGGAGACAAAGGTATGAGCATCAGACCAGATAGCTGTAGCACAAATACAATCATTAGAGACCTGCGAGGAAAAAGGTAATAGCAGTAACCACTGCTCCAGCCAAATGTCTTCTAGGTTTCAAACGTAGACATTCCATTGAGAGTACACAAAGGAGATACAGTTGAAAAGCTATTTGGAAAGGGTCATCATGGAAACAGGCTTTCCCAGTCTTGACTTAAAAAAGGAAACAAACAGATGGTCAGACTTTCTAAAGCTTTTAGTTCTATGCAAATACAACTAGAGTTGTCTATGCACATTCAATGAAGCAGACATTCACACTTGTTAATGAAACTTGTTAAGACTGGTAAACAAATGGGCTGGTTCAAAGTACGTTCAAAAGTGACGTTCGGCAAAATGGAAGGATTTGCCCTGACAGTAACTGTGCTTTTTTCAAACAAGAAATATCTTTATTAAATTAACACTTATGACATAGGTAATCATACATTTATATAAATGAAAACAAACCATACTGACTTAATCTTAGTTGCAAGCATTTTACATCACAAACCATATGGACATAATTCCGGCTGCAAACATTATACATCACTTATAATCTACCCAATCATTGCCAGTCAACCAATACGTAGCTCATTCAAATCCTGCCTTTTTTTAAACCTCATTCCTCCCCTGTAAGTAGTTTCCACAATTACCATTTTTTGAAGTAATTTACTCCTACTCTAAAGATCCCGATTCTAGTTGTTTTATTTCTGTTACAATATGCACTACTTCTAATACAGCTGGCTTAGACATAGATTTCCATTTTCTATAATTGCTTTTTTGGCAGCCGCCATAATTAGATTCATCAAGGCCTTACTAAGTCTAGGCAATGCCGATTCTGTATCATAGCTCAGAAAAACAATTTCTCTAGATACACTAATTTCCTCACCCAGTATGTTTGATAGAGTAGTCTGCAGGGAATCTTTAAAGTCTGCCAGATCATTACACCTAGAAAATATGTTCTCAAATACCTCTTTCTTCCCAATCACACCTGCAACATTTGCTGTCTACCTGAGGAAAAATTCTCTGGAGTCTACTTGGGGTATAAAAATACTTACGTAAACATTTTCAAGCAAAACTCCTAAATCTTCTAGAGTTTATTGCATATTTGGGAAAGACACACACATATATATATATATATATATATATATATATATATATATCCCCTGATTGTTTCTTTGTGAATTGCTTATCCAGTCTCTCTTCCCAATCCTTACTTACCTCCTTATTCTTATAGTTATCATGCAATATTTTTTATGCTCTACTAGTTATTTCTTTTTTTAACAGCAGCTTCTGTTCTAGATTCTACTAAAAACTCTACCAATGCTGGTCTTTTGCTTAGGATCTCCCTATTTCTTTCTCATTGCCTACACTCTGATATCTATCCTTGATAGTTAAGGCAATCTCTAGCCTGCGTTCCAAATACATTCCTGTCATCTTCCCACTCTATTACTTTTCTCTCTCTAGTTATTTCCATCCAATACCTTGGTTCCTTTGCCAGTTTTCTCCAATAAATTCCAGCCCCCTCTTGTCTATTGTCTGTACCCCTAACTGTAGTCATCCCTATCAGCAGAATCTCCCTTCTCTGTTCTCATGTTGGCTTAGTTCTTAGAATACTTTCTGCTACTTTATGAATATAATATTCTGCATGATTATTGTTATTCTTCTTATAGATCTGCATCAAAAATCCCATTCTCTCCTCCTTTCTTGAGCTTCACCCCGTTTTATCATCATCCCTTTCCACTTTGAATTATAGATTTCTGCTTGTGCTATGTACAGGAGCCTTAACAATGTAGCTCTGAAATACTCTTTCATATCAGATAATCCCAATCCACCGTGTTCTGTTGGAAGAATCATCTTATCCAACTTGACTTTTTCAGTCTTCCCCTCGCAGATAAAATCCTTCATCTCTTTATTAATTACTATCAAAAACGTATCCCACTGGTTGATAAAAATATGCCTGACCATTGTATAAAACTAAATGGACTAAAAATATTTTAATTGCTTGTATCTTGCTATCCATATCCATATAACAGAGCTTCCAATTTCACAGTTTTTGCATTATCTCTTGTTTAGTCTCTTTCTACATATCCTTAGCTGCCACACTGGAATAATTTTAATCCATACTCCTAACTACTTAATTTTATTATGTCCTCATAAATATAGATATTGATGAACTAATTTGTGTGTTTTAGTTTCATTATTTTTGTAACTCAAAAAGATTTGAAACTGTCTCAAAATGTTCTACAACCATGAAATTCCCTTTTCTGGCTTTGTTAGGTATAACAGAATATCAACTGCAAATATAGCCAGCTTTTCTTGACTAGCATACCAATTATATTCTTAAATGTCTGAGTCCTTTATTTTCTTGGCCAATGGTTTCTAAATATAATGCAAACAACAAAGGGGAAAGAGGACACCCCTGCCTGGTTACTCTGTTCAAACAGAAATTATCAGAGAAGAACCCACCCACTTTAATTTTCATCTCTGATCCCTCATATATCCTCCTCCTAATCAACCTTATAATTTTATCAGAGAAGGGAAATGGTTCTACTGCCCTGCTCAATGCTCAAAGTCCCAGCTTACTCTGCCAAATGCTTTTCTACATCAAAACCCACCAACAACAGTAGCATTTTCTTACATTCTGATTCCCTCTGGATCAACAATGTTCGTTGAAGACGTTAAATGTTTGCCTCTCTTCCACAAAGCCATACTCTGCCTCCAATCCCCCACCTATATTGAACACCCATCTCTACCTCCCTCATAAAAAGATTACTCTCTAAATTAAAACCTTGCACCAATGCCCCTGACAATATTCCTTCTTCATTCCTAAAAATAGTCACAGACAGTATTGCTCTTCCTGTCAGCATCTTAATCAACAGATCCATACAAGAATGTTATGTGCCCAAACTATGGCATGCTGCCTTTATCCTACCTCTCCATAAGGGAGGCAAAAACAACAGCATCTCTAATTTCCACCCTATAGCTATCCTCTCCCCTATCTCTAAAATCAAAGAGAAATGTATCCACCTACAGCTTATGCCATACCTAGCCTTACATCAACTAATTACTCCAATCCAACACGGATTCCGACCTGGCCATAGCACTACCACTGCCCTGCTCTCATTCTTACACACAGTAAATCTAGCCCGTGACTCTGGTAACATTGTCTCTACAGTTCTACTAGACCTGTCCAAAGCATTCAATACCATTTCCTACACCCACCTCTTAAACCACCTCACTAACCTCCATCTCTCCAATAATTCTTTATCTTGGTTCTCAGGCTACCTCTCTGGTAGGTCTCAAGCCGTGAAATTGGGGAAGGGCACCTCCTCCTTCCAACCCCCACCGGGGTACCTCAGGGATCTATACGTGGTCCACTGCTGCTCAATATCTTCATTAATGACTTCCAGAAAGCCATACCCAATACCAAAATTGTACAATATGCTGACGATTCAGCTTTAATCTGCTGTGCCCCCACCCTCCCTCGGCTACAAATAATAACCCAAACTGCCTTCTCCTCCACTGAACAATGGATGCTCCAAAACCACCTCTCACTAAATGCCAACAAATCCAAAATTCTGTTATTCTCTCCATCAAAAGACTCCCCTCTTGATAAACTTTCTTTCCAAATTGTAAGCCACAACAACACTGCCTTAGAGGTCTCTCACTTCGCTAAACTTCTTGGGGTAACTATTGATGAACACCTAAAATTCAACACCCACATCCAGCAAAACATTAAGAAAACTCATATTAAACTTGGTCTGCTATACAGAAACATCCACTTCCTTTCCCCTCCTGCCAGACAAACCCTTGCCACTACCTATCTGCTTCCCTCACTTTTATATGATGCTCCTCTCCTATCTAACTTATCTGCGTCTCTCTCCTCCAAACTGGAAATCTGCTATAATAAAACTGCTAAATTTGCCACCAAAGCCAAATTCTCCTCCCATCACTGTACTGCCCTTCATTTGTTAAACTGGCTTTAACTCCCCAACCATCTAGATTATCTCCAAATTACTACAGCCCATAAACTAACTTTCCAACCTACTAAGTGCCCAGCCCTGTCCAATATCCTCCAACCATATTCCCATCAAAGATCTCTAAGATCATCCCACCAAAACCTAATCACTGTCCGTAAACCCAATCGTCCTGCTGGGCAGTATTGGCTATCCTTTTCTTTAGCTAAAAAATGGAATTCCTTGCCATCCTCCCTAAGGACTTGTGAAAGCTTTGACACCTTTAAAGCTCTTCTACACTCCTACCTTTCTTCCAAATGGAAATGCAACTGCTCTCTCCCCACATAACCTCATGCCTCACTCTCCCCATAAACCTTTCTCTAACTCTGAGCCTAAACGTAACCTGACATAACAGTAAAAGTAATCACCTGTTCAACTCTCTTCTACCTCTACCACCTCTGCTCTCTTTCACTTCTCTTTCCCCCTCTTTCCCAGTTGCCTTTTCCTCCTTACACTTCAAATACCTTCTAACCTGTGATCATGCTCCCATTCCTAAGCTAACTTCTTTACCTAAAATTATAATCTGCAACGACTTATTCCTGTACTTTACCTTAAAATTACTTTCTGCACCCTCAACTTCTTCTATAAATCCCCTGTTCCTACTCTACATCATACCTTCATAAATACTTGACACTCTGAAACCATATAACTTATGACATTCTCTGACTCTTAATCAGGCTTGATTTGTGTTTCTCTTTACTTTGACTGTAACTGTGAACACACTGTGTAACACAATTTTATTTAATTGTACTCTGGATTTTTATGTGAACAACCGGGTATAACTGCATATATATTTTCACATCACTTAATTTGATTTTTATGTGAATAACTGTGTATAATTTCTATGTAATGCGGATTTTTATGTGAATAACTGTGTATAATCACTATGTAATGCAGATTTTTTGTGAATAACTGTGTATAATCACTATGTAATGCAGAGCTTTTCTCCCCGGGCCTCCACTGAAAATAGGCTCCCTGAGCCCAGTGGACCTCCCCGGTCATCAAACTGAAATAAATAAATCAATCAATTAATCAATCACAGGACTCAAAATATTTAATCTCTGAAATTAAAGGCCTACACTAAAAGAAATTATTTACTTGACTTAAAGATGTAATGATCTAATTTTCAGAACATAAGGGATGTTTCCTCGTGGGGAATGACAGGGAAATAATGTATCATTTTACTGATTTATATGGGAAATTAGGGGATTCTAAAGCATGGAAACTGGAATTAAACTAAAAAATTGTCTCAGAGTTATTCTGCTATTTTGTATTTCTATACTTCATTTTATCCACAATAATTTGAAAAAAATGGATAAACAGTTTGGAAATTAATGTTATTATTGGATTGATTGATTAATTCAAATATAACTATGGCAGCAATCTATGCATAGCAAAGTTATTCAACTTCAGATAATGCACTGTGATCCATTTCTTATCTTAAGAATTTACAAAGCATGGGATGTATTTCAAATACCTAATGGTGTGTTCAGCATTGGTTATAAGTATAGAAAACTGTTGGTGCCTTTGCCAACATATTCAGGAATGATGGGGAACAATTAGGAGTTATGTACTTACCACAACTTGGTATATGTGTTGTCCTTACTCATTCTTCCTCACTGATGGGTTACAGATCCGATCCTTAAATCCGACTCAGCAGTATTTTCCAGGCTTCAGATCCTAATCTCGAGCTTCTCCCTCTTCCCATAATGCAACACACTACCTATGACTCCTCAGATCGAGTTTGATGCCTATATATATATATATATATATACATATATATATATATATATATATATATATATATATATACATACATATATATATATATATATATATATATATATATATATATACATACATATATATATATATATATATATATATATATATACATATATATATATATATATATATATATATATACATACATATATATATATATATATATATATATATATATATATTATTTATATATATATATTATTTATAGAGACAGAACAGATAAAAAAAAGCTATGACTGAAACCTTAGAATTCAAACTTACCGTAATGTTTAATATCTTACTAGAAGATATAAAGACGGGGGATGGCTGGGAGGGAAGGTGAGGAAGAATGAGAAAGGACAACACATATACCAAGTTATGGTAAGTAGATAATTCTTAAATATAATGTTGTCTTTCTCATTCTTTCTCACTGGTGGGTAGAGTCCTCCACTACGTAATTCTTGGGAGGCCCTCAAGGAAAGATGTGCCAGAGCACTGTCAAACCAGAGGAAAGTCTGTTTCTGGAAACAATGCCCAGTTATAAAGCATCACAACAGGACGAGTAAACAAACAAGTTACTGCATGAGAGGTATCAAACGAACTGCAGTAGGAGGGCTGATAAAGTAGCCATAGAATTGATAGAATGGCCCTAGGAAGACAGGACAATTATCAACCATTTGTAAACAAATCAGCAGAATACAGTCAATAATCTAAGTGACCAAGATTATAAATTGGACTGCTTAACCGAAGTGGTTAGAAGGGAGGGGAAATAAACCGCTGGTAATATTTTCTGCACTGTTGGTCTTCTAAAAAACAATATATATATATATATATATATATATATATATATATATATATATATATACATACACACATATATAAATAATTAAAAATTCAGAATGGATGATAAATATTGATTAATGACTATGTTGATTCTTATTTTCCACTATGAAAGAAGTTCTCGTGAAGAAGGCAGATGAAATGGCCAACGATATGGGAGAGTTGGCTTTGGGAGAAGGAGGCCATTGCAAATCTTTTAGTAAATAAATAACAGAAATACCATCTGTAATCCATTTGGGTAGTTAGACTGGATCCCGCTTTGCCTAAGTGAATGGGTGAAAAAAGATATAGTTGATTCATTTCTCTGAAATTTTGTGGAAGTATTCACCATTATTGCAATGACTTGGAAAGCAGACCAATAGTTGAATTGATTTTGTGGCTGCTTTACACATAAAGGTAGGAAAGATTCAGTTTATTAACAGTAGACAAAATTTTGCCTTCTCCTTAACGAAGCTAGCCGGTGGGGGGGTAGTAGCTGAGAGAGAAGACCAATGCTTGCTTGAAAAAGAAATCCAAAGAGATACTTCATTTCTTTATTTATTTATTTCATATTTGTTTACCCGGAAAGGTCGACTTGGTGAACAGAACCTGTTTTCATCAGAGGCTTGGAGAGAAAACTTCCAAAAGCATGCAAATAAAATATTGCAAGAAATGAACAGTAGAGGTTCTGAGCCTGCTGACTCACATCACGAATGAGGGAAGCTAGCCTGCACTGTCTTACAATTACTGGAAAAAGAGAAACCATTCGGTTTGTTCTAGGAAATGGAAATCAGGATGCTAGATCTTCCAAGGGAGATATAAGAGATCCTGACTGGGCTTGAGAATCCATGGAGGGTATCTAGATAAGATCCAAAAGAGAGAGAGATCATGCCAGACGAGTCTTGACGTACCAAACAGGATGAGAGAGCTCCAAGACTTGCTGGTTTTGTAGACACTCGACATCAATGGTAAAATGACAGAAGCATAAAAGAGACCTGGAGGCCAAGAGTAAAACTATCATCTCTTGGGAGTATTCCCAAAGGGAGAATTAGACAAATGTATCTGCTGTATTAGTAGTTACAGGGAAAAGTAAGAAGGTCATGATAAGGATGGCCCCAATGGCTAAAAATCAGGTTGACAACCGATTGAGGGACCAGTCATGAGGAATCAGACTAGACTTACTGATGCTGTCTGACAAGGCATTTGATTCCATGGCATGTGTGCTGTAGCTACAAAAATGGTTTACAGAAATCACCCATTGTCACACCTTTATGTCCTTCTCTATACGAGGGGTAGGATCATGAACCTCCCTGTTTCCCATTGACAAAAATGACGTTAGCAACTGGTGTTATAGTAGACAGTTTAGTATGGAAGCTTGCAGAATTAACCTCGTTGGTGGGGGACAGAAGTAACAGCGAGTTCCACCTTATGATTTGTAAATGATGTAAAGGAGCGACGAAGCAAAGATGCTATCTGGTTTGTAGCATTTAAGTGAGAACTTATAAATTTCAATTTTGTATTGGCAACAGATTCGATATGTCTAATTTATAGTAATGCCTAGGGATCTGGCACCTTAAGATAGGTAAACCCCAGTGTGTAATAGCTGATACCTGGTTGCAGTAGTAAGGTGGCAATCGTTCAGATACGGAAGCCACCTGAGATTCTCTGAGTCACAGGTGAGAGTCGCTAGTGTCATGTGTATGGAAAAACATCATGGGAGCTGTGGCAAGTCTGAAGGGCAGAGCTCTGAACTGAAAATAACTGGATCTCATCTGGAAGCACTGATATCTTCTGGAGCACCTCTTTAAACTGATATAATAGTACGTGTCCCATAAATGTACACAGCACATCCAATCTTCCTTGCCCAGAACAGCAGGATGGACTACATCATGATCATCTGGGACTTTGGCTTCTAAGAATGGAAAAGGGAAAAAATAATAACCTCTGGATATTATCGCTTATTAACTAGGCATATTTTGAAAAGCTGGTCCAAGAACCCAGGTGCTGCGAACAGAATGGTCCCCAACTACTTTCAGAGATGGTTAGAATCATATGGGGTAATTGGACATTTTTCCTATAGGCCATATACTCCATGTTTAATGAAAGGGAGGAGGAATTGACTGGGGTTGAGATCGTAAGTCAAGGTGGAATGCAAGTCCCAGAAGCAAACCTGTAAACTGGAGCAGGGAAGAAATCCAGATCCCAAGGAGGTTATCCTGTAGCCACGACAGGGCATGATGAGTCTGACCTCCATGTAAGATTAAAGATACAGGTATGAGCAGAATAAATTCTAGCCAAGCAGTATCAGAAGGTCAGTGCTGATCACTGCCTGTAGAACAAAAGATACGCTTCTTGCAACTGCATTGCCATGCCTTCTGACAGGAAGAAGGAATCCATGCTTTTTAACCTCTTAGATCAAGAAACTGAATGAAAACTCAAGTGAGTTGGTGAAGAAAACCTTAAGGTGCTAAAGGAAAATCACATACAATCTCGAGGCAATGGTCCGGCGACGGTTGCTGTCGCCTCCTCCCTGATGTCAGGGGTATATAAGAAGCAGCCGATGCCATTTTCTTCAGTCTTTCTTGCCGCGCAATGCCCAAAGCAAAAGCAGTTCGCAAGTGCCTTTCGGCCGACTCCTGAGATATCTAATTCAAATTTCAGAACCAAAGTCTTCAATAAAGCTAAGTACCCCGTTGGGGAACCTTTTTCTTGCCTCAGACCTATGTCAGTAAAAGTTAATAATTGTATTTCTTGTGGGAAGCAAATACCTCATAAGGATTTCCATTCTTACTGTATTCCATGCCTAGGCCCAGATCATGACGTCACTAGTTGTCGGTTTTGTGCTAGATTTAACAAACGCACTATTAAACGGTTTGATTTTGCTCGCCATTACTTTGGCCGAAGGTTTAATTATACCATGCCGTCAGAACAACCGACGACCAGAATTCACAAAAAAACGCAAAGATAAGGACAGGCATCCGAGGCCCAAAACTGATGACGAAGCCTCTTCTAGGCAAGTCGCCGGTTCGTCGGTTCTCAGTGAGGCGCTTTCGCAGCCCCTGACACCCACTACCTCAGAGCTACAGGCCGCGAACGACACCCACATGGAGCTGCATAGGCATCTGGATACTCAAGGTGTTGGGCCTATGGAGACTAACCCTTCAGATGGGTCCGGAGCCGCTGAGCAGGCATCGGCTTCTGAGGGTGTTTTCAGACCTTCAAAACTTACCATTGCAACTACAGTCAAGTCTAAAACTACACTAAAGACAAAGAAGCAAGTACAGCATTCTCCTGGACAGGCCTCCATGCCTAAAAAACAGATACTCAAAATGGCCGAAGACTTAATTACTCTGATCAGGGGTTCCCATCCCCCTCCTGATAAAAGGCCTAGGCAGGATACAGACTATGATTCCTCTGACCAGGTTTCTATATATTCTGATTCCTCTTCAGACCAGGGATACTCTTACCCCACTATGAGGACTCTGATGCTGAAGAATCAATTCCTTCAGCCTCTCCTCCTGAGGATTACTCTTTTGGGGAAACTTTACATACCATGAGGGAGCATTTCCATTGGGAGGGCCAGGATTACTCAGAATCCAAGAAAAGGCTCAGAGACTTTCTTTTACTGCCTCAGCACAGGCCCCTTGCTATTCCGCCAGTGTTGGATATTGTGCATGATGTGTTCTCCGAATCCAGTTTAAATCCTGATTCTTTACCCCCTGCTCCAGTCAAGCCAGACAGGTACTATAGAGTCCCTGACTCTCACAAATTTCTTTATGAAAACCCTGTTGCTGACCCAGAAACTATTTCCCAGGGTCCCAAAGGAGTAAAGGCTTCCACGGCTAAAAATCCAGTTCCCTCTGACAGGGACTCTAGAGCATTAGACAGATGGGGGAAGAAAGTTTACACCTCTGCAACTTTAGCAGTGAGGGCTTTAAATTGCCAGTTTCACATGCTTAAATATCAACAATATTTACTGTCTTATTTAAAACAGAAAATGAGTACAACTGCAGGACAACCCGATTATAAGGAAATGCAGGATTTATTGCATGCAGCTGAACATGTGGGAAAGCATACTTTGCAATGTGGTTTTGATTCATTAGAAGCTTCTTGTAGAGCAGCAGTTACAGGATCTGTGATTCGAAGGCATGCTTGGTTAAAAGAACAAAGTTTACCAGATCATGTTAAGGCAAAATTATTGGATGCTCCTTTACAGCAAGATATTTTATTTGGTGTTAAGGCAGAAGAGGTATTAAAGAAAATGGAGGATAAGGCAAAATCTATGCAAACAGTGAAGGATTTCTTACAGGTACAGCCACCTCGATTTAGCAGGAATTGGCCTATAAAAAATGTTCCTTTCCAGTGTCAGACAGGCCACAAAGAGGCAGATACAGACGCCCAAGAGGTAGATCTCAGCCCCAAGGCTCTTACAGACCACGACAGTGGGGTGCTTCAACCCCAAAAGGAGGTGAGGACAAGTCACAACCTTACAGGAAACAGTCCCAATGACTTCCCCCTTCCAATGCCAAGCTCTTCCCTTTTGGCAGCTCCCTTAGGGGGGAAACTAGCACTTTTTTCACAAAACTGGCAATCAATCACCCAAGACAAATGGGTGCTGAATATTGTGTCTCAAGGTTACAGGTTCCACTTTCACACTTTACCAAGGCTAAAAGAAATGCCAAACCTGCCACAAAATCAATGGGCAGAGGCACAAAAGCAAATTACAGCCCTCATGGACATGAGAGCTATTCAAAAAGTGCCACAGCAGGAACAAGGACAATGATTTTACTCAAGACTCTTCCTGGTCCCCAGAAAGGACAAAGCCTGGAGACCCATACTAGACCTTTATACTCTAAATACTTACCTGGATGTTCCGAAATTCAAAATGTTGACACTATAGCAGCTCCTTCCCATGTTGGGCAAGAAAGCTTGGCTTGTTACTTTGGACCTCAAAGAGGCATACCTGCATGCCCTATCAGACAAAATTGCAGAAGATACCTCAGATTCATAGCTGGTTCAATGCACTTACCAATTCTCTGTACTGCCCTTTGGCTTATCTACTGCGCCCAGGGTCTTCACAAAGTGACTGGCACCAGTAATTGCATTTTGAAGACAAAAAATAATTCAAATATATCCATACCTGGACGACTGCCTGATTCAAGCAGAGAGCAAGGACATTCTTCTAAAGCATCTGGCGTTTGTAAAAAAGTTATTTTGCCTAGGGTACACAGTAAACGAAAAGAAGTCAAAACTAGTGCCCTCACAGGAGATAATATTTCTGGGTGCCAGCTTAAATACAACGGCCCAGATGTCTTATCTCACGCCAGACAAACAAGGACAACTGACTCAGTATTTTCAATTGATGGCAACAAAGTCCAAACTCCCTGCAAGAACAATTCTGCAGGCCTTGGGATTCATGGCATCCTGCATACTACTAATTCCATATGCCAGACTGCATATGAGGAAATTACAATGGTACCTAAAAAGTGTTTGGACTCAACACTCTCACAGCTTGGAAACAGTAATACCACCAATTCTCTGCCTGCAACTGGAGTTTTGATGGTGGGCACAGGCATATCACCTCAACAAGGGTCAGCCTTTCACTCTTCCCACAGCCAGGCAGACTTTAACAACAGATGCTTCAGATTACGCCTGGGGAGCACACATGGCAGGAAAATGTATTCAGGGCAAATGCATCTTCACATCAATCAAAAAGAGATGCTGGCTGTACAAAATGCCCTAACAGCTTTCAAGGACCTTCTGCATCCAGGACAATTATTATTAAAGACAGACAACACCCCAGTAATGTGGTACATAAACAAGCAAGGGGGCACTCATTCTTATCCCCTATGCAGACAAGCCATGACCTTGTGGAACACAGCTCTAACTTATCAAGTTCATCTGCAAGCACAATTCCTGCCAGGAAAGAAAAATACTCTGGCGGACGACTTAAGCAGAAACATTATGAATCCTCACGAGTGGAAATTAAATCCACAAGTCTTCAGCATGATAATGCAAAAATGGGGGTACCCGGACATAGATCTTTTTGCCTCCCCACTGAATTGCCAACTACAAAAATTCTGCACAAGGACTTATCACACACAAGAATGGAAAGTGGATGCTCCTTCGTTCAGCTGGAAAATCTAAACGTTTATGCCTTCCCACCTCTGTCTCTCCTTTCAAAGGTACTCCTAAAAGCCAGACAAGAGAAATCACAGATGATTCCGATTGCTCCAGACTGGCCACGCCAGCATTGGTACCCAAGCTTAAAGAACTTAGCTCAAGGCCCACCTTGGATTTTACCTCAAATTCCACACCTTCTGACTCAACAAAACAATCAGATCCTGCACAGTCAGCTCAAAACCTTAAACCTGGCTGCATGGCAGATTCATTAGCCAAACAGACAACACCTCTCTCTAAAGCTGTTATGGATGTCATTTTGGAGGCCAGGAGGCCTAGCACCAGGAAATCTTATTCAGAAAAGTGGAAGAGATTCTGTGCCTGGAACCAGGCTCAAAGCCTTGACCCTTTTGTCCCTAACATTCCTCAGATGCTACAATACTTAACTGAGATGCTGGACAAAGGACTATCCTTCTCATCCATTAAGATCCACGCTTCTGCCATCTCGGCACATTACAACACAGATCCTCCTATTTTTTCTCATCCATTGCTAAAGCAGTACCTCAGAGGGGCTAAAAACATAAGACCGCCCCGGAGAGCACCAACACCTACTTGAGACCTCAATTTTGTCTTGGAAAAGCTCACTTTACCTCCTTTTGAGCCAGCCAATTCAGCAGAATTAAAATATATATCATGGAAAACTGCTCTGCTTCTGGCAATAACCTCAGCACGAAGAGTCTTAGAACTACAGGCACTAATGGCAGTGGAGCCTTTCATCATTTTCCACCAAGACAGGGTTTCTTTAAGAACAAACCCTTCCTTTATGCCTAAGGTGGTATCCAGTGTGGCTCTTAACCAAATTATTCACTTGCCAACATTTTATCCAAATCCACAGAATAAAGGGGAGAGACTTCTGCATTCCTTGGACATACACAGGCAATTATGCTTTTACCTGGACAAAACAAAAGCTTTCAGAAAAACTGAACAATTGTTTGTATCGTATGCCCTAGGATCACAGGGAAAGGCTATTTCAAAGCAGACCATTTCAAAGTGGATAGGACACTGTATCCGGTTCTGCTACACACAGCATGGGAAACCTGTACCATCTAACATTAGACCCACATTCCACCAGGGCAACTACTACTTCTACTGCCTACCTTAGAGGAGTACCTACCAAAGACATTTTGGAAGCGGCAACTTGGAGTTCAGGGCACACCTTTACCAAGCATTACCACTTGCCTCTCTACTCCAGATCCAGAGCTGGCTTTGCCACTGCAGTGCTTTATAGCCACACCAAATCCTCTACAGAACCAGCCACCCTGACTCAGCTTTGGGATTCAACCCAAGTGTAATGACTGCAGCAGTGAAACACGATGATCATAGTACAGTTTTGTACCTACCACAAATGTAGATGTTCGAGTGTCTTCACTGCTGCACTCCTGGTTACCCACCCGCCACACCCTCTTTCTTAGCTGGGTCTTATCTATACCTTTCTACATTATACTACCTATGTGGTATACTTGCTGGTTACTGAAGGTTTTGTTTTTACCTTGATGTATGCTGTGTAAGCAATGTGTATTGCCTATCTTTTTGGGGGCACCTGACATCTGGGGCAAGAAAAACTGAAGAAAATGGCATCGGCTGCTTCTTATATACGCGATGCACTGATGTCAGGGAGGAGGCGACAGCAGCCAACGCCGGACAAGACTTTGGAACTCTGGCCGACTGCGGGACCGCCTGACGGCAGGATAACCCAAGTGTAATGATTGCAGCAGTGAAGACACTCGAACATCTACATTTATGGTAGGTACAAAACTGCACTTTATTACTAACATGGGCAACCACTGCTCTACACCAGTAGTCAATTCCTCCCTGGTTAGATCCGACCACAAACTAATCACCATGGAAATCCACATCACATCCACACCGCACACAAAGGTAACCACCAAGAAAAGCTTCCACAAAGCTGACTTTGGCCTCCCAAAAACAGAGGTGGCTAACTTCACGACACCCATGTCAATGGAAAATAGATGCATGACTGCCGAATCATACACCAATGCACTGTACGAACACTGACATAAATGCATGGAACTAGCCAAACCCAACAGAACCAAGACATCTCCTCCAAAAAAAAAGGAAGTCAATTTGGTGGTCCCCTGCTATTAATAAACTCTACAACAGAAGGAATAAACTGTTGCAGAAAAAGGTGAAGTCCCAAGACTGGAAAAACTCCTTTATTAGCCTCAACAAAAAGTCGAGATCTCTCATCAAAACCACTAAAGCCAGCTATGAAGGCAGAATTGCGGCAGACACTAAAAACAACCACAAAGCCTTCTATAGTTATATCAAGAGTCTCCATGGCAATACCCAGGTTTGCTTTGAGTTACTGCACAATGGCACCTCCTAGACTGAGCGACAGATTCAGTGCCAACTTTACACCTCTCTCCTCCCCTAAATGACCAATCACAAAAGTGGAGGAATACCAGGCTCCCAGCATTACTGCAGCACAGGTTAAAGCTGCATTGTCCAAGCCCAAGAATACAACTTCCATGGGACCCGACAATATTCCTGGATATGTTCTATGTGACCTACAAAGTGAACTGGCACCACATCTGTGTGCCCTGTTCAATCACAGCCTCACCTCAGGCTTTGTCCCTACCGAATGGCACACTGCTACAGTCATCCCTCTCCTTAAAGGGGGAGTGACTACAGACCCTGAGAATTATCTCCCCATTAGCTTGACAAGTCTGATATGTAAGGCTATGGAGCGCATCATCATGGATCTAATTAACAAGGATATAGGGAATCTCCAAACTCTAGATCCCAAGCAATTTGGTTTTGTGAAAGGTAGATCATGCCTGCTCAACCTGGTTGACTTCTTTGAGTCAGTCACTAGAGCTCTGGATGAGGGCAAGAGATTTCATACAGCCTACCTCGATCTGGCCAAGGCCTTTGATACCATTCTCCATTCAGGAATTACTGATAAACTCACCAAACTAGGCATCAACCCCTATATATCACTAGGTGGGTTGGAAACTGGCTCACAGATAAAATCCACAGTGTGAAAATAGCGGACTCCAAGTCAGACTGCTGACCAGTCATGAGTGGAGTCCCACAGGGATCGGTCCTGGGTCCTCTCCTGTTTGGCATCTACTTCTCAGAAGTCCAGGCCAAAACGGAGGGACTCTGGCTGACCAAGTTCACAGACGACTGCAAGCTGGGAGCCATTAATAACTCCCCAAGTGATGTAGGCATCCTACAGAAAGGCCTCACTGAGACCAATGACTGGTGTCGAAACTATGGCCTTAAGATTAATGCCAAAAAAATGCGTCATCCCCCTTTGGGAAAAAATCACTTCCCACTAATTATCACATTGATGGGACCCCACTGAACACTGAAGGCGTTATTAGAGATCTGGAGACACAGGCTGATAGCAACCTCTCCTTCAACCACCACATTGCCACTGTGGTCAGAAAGTCCTTCTATGTGGCACATCTCATTACCAAGGGTTTTGCATCCAGGAACAAAGAGGTCATCATCTCTCTCTTTACTCTTCCCTCATTAGGCCAGTCATTGAGTATAATGCCCCATTTGGCATGTACCTCACTAGATACATGCAACAACTGGAAAGGCCACAAAAGTACCTCACGAAGAGGATCCTGGGCCTTAAACACATGCCCTGCATGGACAGACTAAAAACAAAACAGCTATTCTCTGTCTCAAATAATCTACTAAGAGGCGATCTCTGCTCGACTTACAAAGCCATGTTTGACCCAGCTCTGTTAGAAATGCTACATCTAAAGAAATCCCAATCCCTCTGCACCACATGCTCCAGAGACCTCAACCTTATCACCACAATCAACAGAACATGCTGGAGGGTCAGGTTCATAACCCAGAGGCTTCCCATGCTCTGGAATAGACTTCCCATAGATGTCAAGCACAGCACCTCACTGGCATCTTCAACAGAAATCTTGATGAGTGGATGGGAAATAGAAAATTTACCCCAGGGATCACTCGAGTGGCTCTACTTGATAGAGGCACTGAGATCGAACGGCGAGTGGCACAATGCCAGGGCACGTTTATGGGCTAGGCTTATAAAGGCTCCAGGACCATTTGCCTAATACACACCTATGAACCACTCTCTCCAAAAAAAACATAGCAGTTTAAAAAGATAGTCACCGTACTTAAGTGGAAGCAAGTAAACTGAGTTAAACTCCAAAACAAAAGTGGCATGCTTTAAAGCACACTGGTATACCACGGCAAAAATATCTAAGAACAGAAGAAAAAAGAAACAATAATTGAAAATCAAGACAGAATGTATTATGAGAATGGGAGGATGCTAGAAGTGAAAGAAGTCCTTACCCTTCTCAATAGTAAAGGGTTAAGCATAATACAAAAAAGACCACCAAACGTAATAGCTAGATAGATCACTTTATGGAATAAAGGGGAAGTTAAAGAATCTAGCAGCTGTCAAGTGAGGAAAGAAGAGTTAAATATGAACCAAGAAAGCTTGAAGACAGGAAAAAAAAAAGATAATTTTATATAAACAAACCTTCTAACAGCTCGAGACTTGAAATCCTCCGTTTGACCACACCAGTGGCAAAAGAGATCTGAGGAGTCAGAAGTAGTGTGTTTCATTACAGAAAGACGGAGGTGCTTCAGATTAGGATATGAAGTCTGGAAAATGCGGCTGATTCAGATTCGAGGATTGGATCTGTCACCCATCAGTGAGGAAGAATGAGAAGGACAACATATCAAAAGTTACATACTTACCACAACAATTTTTTATTTATTTATTTTTATTTAACATTTGTTAACCAGGAAAGTCCAACTTGGAACATAGCCAATTTTCAGTGGAGGCCTGAGGAGAAATGCTCCAGATGCATGTCTTTGTGACATGGGAGGAAACTGGAGCACCCGGAGAAAACCCACATGAACGCAGGGAGCACATGCAGACTCTACACAGAAGGCACTTCATCCGAGAATCGAACTGGAGAACCTCTTGCTGTGAGGCGACAATGCTACCACTGCACCACTGTGCCGAAGACAAGCGATCCAGGTTGTCTTATTCTGTCCAGTTCAACCTGTGGGTTATTGGATCCAATGTTTTCTATTTCAGAGTCTTCAGCACAACAGCTCCACCTCCTGTACCTATAATTCCCTGCTATCCTCTGCTCTCCTCAAATTGAGTTTGCCCTGACAACTCCCTAAAATAATATCAGATCTAAGAAACATGTTAATAAGAAAGGCAACAGGTAAATGAGGGTGCCAGACAAAGACACCTACACTCCAGCTCATAAACCAGGCCACCAGAACAATCAGAAGTACTGCATTAACAACCATTAGACTTAAGAGGAGGTATGGAGGAAAGGATGGTTGAACTGGATGGAAAAGACAGCACAGATTTATTGTTATGGTAAGTACATAACATTTGCATCTGATGCTGTCTTCTCCACCTAGCTTCAACCTGTGGGAGTGTCCCCAGCCAGAGAAAAACCCAGGAAGGCCCTAGGACAGAATATTCTGCAAAATGGTGGAACCAAAAGAAGTTCTTGACCTAGACTGAAAATCCAGTTTCTTATAGGAGACAAAGGTATGAGCATCAGACCAGATAGCTGTAGCACAAATACAATCATTAGAGACCTGCGAGGAAAAAGGTAGTAGCAGTAACCACTGCTCCAGCCAAATGTCTTCTAGGTTTCACAGGTAGACAGGGAGCACACAAAGGAGATATAGTTGAAAAGCCATTTGGAAAGGGTCATCATGGAAACAGGCTTTCCCAGTCTTGACTTAAAAAAGGAAACAAACAGATGGTCAGACTTTCTAAAGCTTTTAGTTCTATGCAAATACAACTAGAGTTGTCTATGCAAATTCAATGAAGCAGATATTCACCCTTGTTAATGAAACTTGTTAAGACTGGTAAACAAATGGGCTGGTTCAAATTACGTTCCAAAGTGACGTTGGGCAAAATGGAAGGATTTGCCCTGACAGTAACTGTGCTTTTTTTCAAATAAGAAATATCTTTATTAAATTAACACTTATGACATAGGTAATCATACATTTATATAAATGAAAACAAACCATACTGACTTAATCTTAGTTGCAAACATTTTACATCACAAACCATACGGACATAATTCCGGCGGCAAACATTATACATCACTTATAATTTACCCAATCATTGCCAGTCAACCATTACGCAGCTCATTCAAATCCTGCCTTTTTTAAACCTCATTCCTCCCCTGTATGTAGTTTCCACAATTACCATTTTTTTTAAGTAATTTACTCCTACTCTAAAGATCCAGATTCTAGTTGTTTTATTTCTGTTACAATGTGCACTACTTCTAATACAGCTGGCTTAGACTTATATTTCCATTTTCTATAATTGCTTTTTTGGCAGCTGCCATAATTAGATTAATCAAGGCCTTACTAAGTCTAGGCAATGCCGATTCTGCATCATAGCTCAGAAAAACAATTTCCCTAGATACACTAATTTCCTCACCCAGTATGTTTGATAGAGTAGTCTGCAGGGAATCTTTAAAGTCTGCCAGATCATTACACCTAGAAAATATGTTCTCAAATACCTCTTTCTTCCCAATCGCACCTGCAACATTTGCTGTCTACCTGAGGAAAAATTCTCTGGAGTCTACTTGGGGTATAAAAATACTTATGTAAACATTTTCAAGCAAAACTCCTAAATCTTCTAGAGTTTGTTGCATATTTGGGAAAGACACACACATATATATATATATATATATATATATATATATATATATCCCCTGATTGTTTCTTTGTGAATTGCTTATCCAGTCTCTCTTCCCAATTCTTACTTACCTCCTTATCCTTATAGTTATCATGCAATATTTTTATGCTCTACTAATTATTTCTTTTTTTAACAGCAGCTTCTGTTCTAGATTCTGCTAAAAACTCTACCAATGCTGGTCTTTTGCTTAGGATCTCCCTATTTCTTTCTCATTGCCTACACTCTGATATCTATCCTTGATAGTTAAGGCAATCTCTAGCCTGCGTTCCAAATAAATTCTTGTCATCTTCCCACTCTATTACTTTCTCTCTCTAGTTATTTCCACCTAATATCTTGGTTCCTTTGCCAGTTTTCTCCAATAAAGTCCAGCCCCATCTTGTCTACTGTCTGTATCCCTAACTGCAGTCATCCCTATCAGCAGAATCTCCCTTCTCTGTTCTCATGTTGGCTTAGTTCTTAGAATACTTTCTGCTACTTTATGAATATAATATTCTGCATGATTATTGTTATTCTTCTTATAGATCTGCATCAAAAATCCCAATCTCTCCTCCTTTCTTGAGCTTCACTCATTTTATCATCATCATCTCTTTCCACTTTGAATTATAGATTTCTGCTTGTGCTATGTACAGGAGCCTTAACAATGTAGCTCTGAAATACTCTTTCATATCAGGTAATCCCAATCCACCATGTTCTGTTGGAAGAATCATCTTATCCAACTTGACTTTTTCAGTCTTCCCCTCGCAGATAAAATCCTTTATCTCTTTATTAATTACTATCAAAAACGTATCCACTGGTTGACAAAAATATGCCTGACCCTTGTATAAAACTAAATGGACTAAAAATATTTTAATTGCTTGTATCTTGCTATCTATATCCATATAACAGAGCTTCCAATTTCACAGTTTTTGCATTATCTCTTGTTTAGTCTCTTTCTACATATCCTTAGCTGCCACACTGGAATAATTTTAATCCATACTCCTAACTACTTAATTTTATTATGTCCTCATAAATATAGATATTGATGAACCAATTCATGTGTTTTAGTTTCATTAATTTTGTATCTCAAAAAGATTTGAAACTGTCTCAAAATGTTCTACAACAATGAAATTCCCCTTTCTGGCTTTGTTAGGTATAACAGAATATCAACTGCAAATATAGCCAGCTTTTCTTGACTAGCATACCAATTATATTCTTAAATTTCTGAGTCCTTTATTTTCTTGGCCAATGGTTTCTAAATATAATGCAAACAACAAAGGGGAAAGAGGACACCCCTGCCTGGTTACTCTGCTCAAACAGAAATTATCAGAGAAGAACCCACCCACTTTAATTTTCATCGCTGATCCCTCATATATCCTCCTAATCAACCTTATAATTTTATCAGAGAATGGAAGTAGTTCTACTGCCCTGCTCAATGCTCATAAAGTCCCAGCTTACTCTGCCAAATGCTTCTCTGCATCAAAACTCACCAACAACAGTAGTATTTTCTTACATTCTGATTCCCTCTGGATCAACAATGTTCGTTAAAGACGTTAAATGTTTGCCTCTCTTCCACAAAGCCATACTGACCCATATCTATCAATTTTGTCATCAATTTGCCATTCTTTTAGCCATTATAGACAATAAACACTTTATAATCATGGTTTAGTACGGAAATGAAGCTGCATCTGATGGGTCTTTACCCTCTTTAGGTATTACAATCACCACCGCTTTCTGTTGGTACTTCCCCTCCTCTTAAAATACTATTAAACAAATCTTCCAGATCTTTTAATAGATTTTCTCTCCTAGCTTCCAAACTTCCAAAAGACCACCATCTATTCCTGGGACACTTTCCTGTAGATATGCTATCCATCACCGTTTTTATCTGATCTCCTCCTGTCCTAAATGTTAGTAAATGAGCCTAATCTTCCTCTGACCTTGGCATATTTAATTTTTCCATACACATTTACATTTGTACCTTTTCTTGATTTCCATATTTCTCTGTTTTTATACAGACATTCATAGAATTTCTAAAATATTTCTAGTGCCTCTACAGGATCTCGTTATCTTCCTTGTTATAAGTTCCCTAAGCTTGACAACAGCCCCTTACGCTTTCTGTTGCCTGAGTCATCATGCTAAAAGATTTTGTGCTCTAGAATTATTATAAAAAAACACCTGCTTAACAGCAGTCTTTCTAAATCATGCACATTACTGAGATAATCCCATACTTTGTTTATGTTTAGAATTCTTCAGTTGCTCCTGTTATTGTTCTGTGTGTTTTGCAGTATTCTACAGTACTTTACCATTTGTCAGTTCATCTAAAAAATGTGTTACTTCTTAACCATATCTCTCTCTCTTTTAGTTCTACCCTATTTTTAAACTCCAAATTAATTTTATTCCATTCCCTAATTATATTTTCAGAAGAAATTTCTATCTTCTCTAATAGCCCCTGAATATTTTCCACTACCTATTCCTAAAATTCCTCTCTTTTTCACCAGATAGGTGGGAAAGGGCCAGTGTCTCATTTTTATTTCATTACCCTGTGTTTTTATTTTAATCATTGTTGCATGATCTGAAATAGTAATTGGGTGTATAGTAATGCTTCTAATTAAATGCACATGTTCCTGGGAAATGTAAACTCACTTAAACTAGTTTTTGTATCTTGGAGAATAACACATAAATTCACTCTAAACTCCTAGTACTGAATTCAACTTCTTCCATGCCAAATATTTTCATAAATTTCTTCAAAAATCTACCCTCCTTTGTAATATTTTCCCTGCTGGGGCCCCCAGACACATCTTTCACTGCTGCAAATCAAATTCCAGTCCCCATCTACAAGTAAAATTCATTGCTGAAGCTTATTTCTCCCAGAATTTTCTTAATCTCCATTATAGCAGTTTTAGATAAAATACAAATACATGGCAGTGTAATCCTCCTCACTTGCCAGTAGCCCCTTAGTACTAGAAATCTACCATTATTATCTTTTATATTCTCTTCTATTAGTATTGAACTCCTCTTGCAATTAATATAAGTAGTACTCTTTTCCTTTGTCCCAGGTATTCCAATGAATAACCATCCTGAAAACCTTTATCAAATTCACATGTTGCATAGCTATTTGCACTCTTCATTTTTAATATAGTTCACTGCTCTTTTTGTATTTATCTGTAAGACCACTGACATTTAAAGACATTACAGAAAACATCATGGTGCATTATTCTCACCTTTTATGTGTATCAGCATTTTTGTTAAGTGTCTGCTTCCAGCTTTTGTGATACATGCATACACTGTTTGGCAGGTTGATGTTTTATACAGCTGTTTCTCATCATATCTTTTTTAGCCCATGTCACATCTTGCAAAATTTGTTGTTTTATTGAAAGCCTTCAAACAAAACAAAACAAACACCCTCCAAAACCTGTTAACTTAATACTAACACACAAAAATATGTACCTCTTCAAATACCAAAATTTTACTCTCCTAATAGGAACATGTGTCCAAAACTAACAGCCACAATCACAAACTTGCGTTAACCTAAAAGAAAAGTTATCCATGCTAAGACTCATGGTTCAACCTGTGTTTCTACTAAGTGCTGTCTGGTTTTGCCTTATCATTATACCTCTTCCAGATAGAAAAACACATGAATGCTTTCAGAAAGATTATCTCCTAGCCATTTCTCTTTCAGATTGTCTCCATGGAGACATAAGGACCAAATACAAAGTTGCTACTAAAAACATTAAACAGTCAAAATGTCACACTTATGGTGAATAACCAGGATAACTAGAAAATCAACAGATTCTTAATCCATTCTCACACTTTGATAACAATAATAGTAAATGGTCAAGCGCTTTCATCCTGCAAACAATGGAACTTCAACAGAACCATTAATAAAATGAATCACATAAATTTAAATAGTCTCAAACCCATCATGTGACTTAAAAACCATACAAAAACAAAACATAAAATAAAATAAGAAATACATACTCTTAAAAAAGTGTGAATTAAATTATTCTACACGTACTCAAAATGTATTTCAATTAATGAAAACATAAACTAGCCTATAAAACCTGAGCTCTCATCTTTAAAACAGGGGCAAAAGATATGTTGTCATTTATACCAGGAGGTAACGTAGCATTATGTCTAAGCTGCCACCTTAATTCACATCTTTGTTTGCTATTAAAAGCATACATTTATTTCTAGAAAAAAAGCTTTATAATTTTCAATGTTCTTTTTCATTCACTTGTTTTCTCTTAAAACTTGTTACTAGATGAAGCTAAGGGCCTTAATCCAGTCAGTCCCCTATGGAAGAATGAGAAAACATGCATCAATTTTTCTTTTGCCAGGCTCTTTTTGAGCAGACTTTTCTTCAGTTTTTACACGGCAGTGCATGCACTTCTTTAAAATGAATAAGGAGAAAGACAGAAGGGAGGAAAAAAAACAGGAGCATCTGTTTACACTAGTATCCCCACTGCACTTAAAAATAACTGAGACAATATTACTTTATAACATGCAAAGAAAATCATGCACTATAAAAATATTACTATTAAGAAAAAAAATGTTTTACTTAATGCCAAATTTCTCACTCCTCTCCTAAGTATTTTTCTGAACATTGATTTATTTATTTATTTGCGTTTATTTACTGGGAGTTCTGCTGAGCCAGGGTGAGCCTTTTTTCAGTTGAGGCCTGGGGAGAAAAGCTCCAAAAACACACATGATAAAGCTATAGAATCAAAATACAGAAATCAAGCAGTGATGGTACAGAACACTATATTATGGAATAGGTGATACAATAAAACAGATAATACTAGGTATACAGATGTTAGACTTTAAGTATGTAAGCCAAACAAGAAAACAATTGATGACATGGGATAACAGCAAATGTGTGAATAATACAGTACTGCAGTTTTGCAGTAGAGAGGGAAAGATGGACAGCAGCAGACTAAAGATTTTGGGAGTAAGGT
This sequence comes from Protopterus annectens, assembly GCF_019279795.1. Taxonomy (NCBI): domain Eukaryota; kingdom Metazoa; phylum Chordata; order Ceratodontiformes; family Protopteridae; genus Protopterus; species Protopterus annectens. The sequence continues at coordinate 736,069,926 of NC_056735.1, read as the reverse complement.
ATACCATTAGAGCTACTGCGATATAGGCATCAAGACTGAATAGAAGATATAGTAGGTAACTGACATAGTAGATTATGTGTGGCTGGGTGGCACATGTTGGACTTAGTAAGCTAGAAGCACTGAATGTATAAATGAGGAGTCTGAGCTGTAAGTGAGATGGAGAGGAAAAGTAGGAATACTGTTTTTTTTTGTTATAGTCAGTGCTGGTACATGTACATAGCCAACAGGAGAATATGTATTGTTTCAGTGAAGTTTTAAAGCATTCAGGGTTGCTAGTAGACCTAATTGAAGAAGGGAGAGCATTCCACACTTTTGCTAGAGCATATGGTTAAGACATATGACTGGCAGAAAGGTTAGGTTTTTCTACATTAAGGAGCATCTAATTGACTGACTGCAAAGGTCTACTTGGGTGATGCATGGTGAACAGAGACAAGTGGGCAGGACAACTAGAAGGCTTATAGATTAGCTTATGAGCTGTGGTTAGTTGCAGGTATGTTAGATGTTGGGGAAGTTCTAGCCAATGTAGACACTGGAGTGATAAGCAGTGGTGGGAAGAGTGTTTGGCATTGGCTATAAATTTTGTGATTTTTCTGTAGCAGGAGTCCAGTTTGGATTTGAGAGGATTGTACATCAGTAAGAAGATATGCATCATAGAGCAAGGATGGAAGTAGAAAGGAAGAGGCAAGGGATAGTCTTGCTGCATAGGGGAGGAATTGTTTATGCCTGTACGGTTCGCCTAGTTTCTGATTTTTTTTTTTTTTTTTGCTGTTTGTGTTAATATGCTAGTCGAAAGTTAGGTGTTCATCTATAATGACTCCTAGAAGTTTGGTATATTGGACTACTTCGAGGCAAGTGTTGTTGAGTGAGTTGCTGGTAAATTCATTTTTGGTTAAGGGTGTTGTTCTTTTAGGAGTGAATAACATGAGTTTGGTTTTATTAACATTTAGGGCTAAATGGTTATTATACATCCAGGTTTCAGTGGAGGTGAAGTCATTTTTGGGTGAGTGTAAGTAGTTTTGAAATAGACTTGGCCATGCAGATGATAGGGAAAACATCTGCATACTGGATAACATTAGCATGGGGTATACTGGTATGGAAATCATTAATGAAAATGCTGAGGAGGAGTAGACCTATTATGGATTCTTGTGGGATTCCAGTGCTGATGTTGAGGAAAGGAAAGAGGGAATGGTGCCATCTGGTTGCTTGTTCTCTATCTGTAAGGTAGCTGGAAAACCAGCCTAGGGTAGCAGAAGATGTGCCTAAATTGGAGAGATTGGTCAGAAGAAGTGGATGGAAGACAGTATTGAATGACTTGGAAAGGTCAAGAAATAGTGAGGAGACAAAGTATCCTAAGTCTTGAGCATGAATGACTGTGTCCAAGAAAGATATAAAAACAGTGGTGGTGCTATGACTAGGCCTAAACCCATGTTGGGTTGGGGAGAGGAGGTTGTAGTGCAGTAGGCAGTTAAGTAGTTGGTTATGGATACATTTTTTCCAGAATTTTGGAGATGGGAGAGAAGACGGCAAATGGGAGGAAGTTAGATATATCATTACTGTTTCCAACTTTGTGGAGAAAGAGGGAAAATGTTTTTTTCCAGATGGTGGGAATGAAGGAATGTTGAATGGATCTGTTTAGTAGTATACTAATGGGATAGGCTATAGCATTGGCTGATTTTTGGAGGAATTCTGGTGGTACGTTATCTGTAGCAATTGATCTAGGTTTAAGCTTAAGCAGGAGTTTTTTTATGGTCGAGCTAGGTATGGGTACACAAGAGAGAAGTTTAGTCTTGTTGTAGCAGATGGGTCTGGGGGCAGTGGCTTGATTAGTGGGAAGTTGGAAGTGATGTTGACTATACTGTTTTTAAAGAATGAGTTAAAAAGTGAGGCAGTTTCAGCTGGGTCCATGTCTGGATCAAGGGAGTGATTATTGCTTTTGCCTTGGTATACTACAGTTTATGGATCTCCAGAACGTTTTAGGATTTTGCATATGGTCGTTTTGCAGAGTAATGTAGTAGTCTTATTTGTTTTTGATGACAAGTCACTTTACTTGATTATGCAGTTATTTGTACTGAGCGAAGTCTGCAGGGTTTTTACTTGTATGCCATAATTTTCAGGCCTTATCCCTAGCTTTCATAAGCTGTTTGGTGGATTTGTTAAGCCAGGTGGCCTGGATGGCTTTCACTCTCCTATGTCAGAGAGAAGCGAGATCGTCTAGTACAAGGAGGAATGTTGAGTTAAATAATTCAGCAGCATCATTCAGTGGTAGGACTTTAAGTGGATGCCAGTTTTAACATGAGGTAGGCCACATAATTTAGAGTTCCCTACAAGTTTAGCAACATCAGAAAAGTCCAATATGTTCAGATTTTCTCTTTCTTTCATGTTTCACAAATATAATTATTGTTTTGTAATCCCACATTTGTCAATTTCCAAGTTGCTGGTTTTATTCCTGTTCACCTCCATCTCCCAGATCCTGTCTCTGCTTCATTTCCAATGTATTCTCGAAGCTTGTAGTCCACCTCCTGTGCTTTTTCCCTTGTCACAAGCATTTTCCATTGAAACATTGGACAATGTTTCACTGGCACAGTCTGTCTGTCTGCAGGCTTTATTACCAGAAAAACAAAAAGCAGAATCTCCTTCTGTTCCACAGCTCAGTTTTTGTTGGACAAACATCTGTATTTCCTCCTTAACATGTACTGCATTAAAAAATGATTTTGTCCCTCAAGGAAAAAATGTTTTGAAGATAGTTGGGAACAGCAGTTTGAATCTCACACCTGCTTCTAGTCATTCTGTGAATAGGTGAATAAATTACTCCTCTTTTACCTGGTGTACAGTGAGTAATCATTCTTCACAAACACTCAGTAGTCTCCCACTTTTAGCACTTTGTCCTGACAGTTTTGTCAGCATCAACTCCTTCTACTGGTAGGATTACA